>NC_060144.1:279685091-279988122 GCF_021461385.2 Schistocerca piceifrons
ATTGCTGATGATTTTTATTCAAAAATTTATAGATGTTGGGGTTCGAAACGTTGACCTAAGGTTATTTGATTAGTAATCAAAGGCGCTGTCTTAGGCCACTGGTGAACTGATATAGAAATTTATTCACTACTTAACAAACGACTTATTCATTAAAATTGTGTAAACTAGATTTCCAACATCTTCTGGGTCTTCTCTTGTGAGGTGTTAAAAATGTTGGGGATTCACCTTCCTGGACTCATTGCAGTGCTCTTTCGTTTCGGAGGACGGAAGTAAGTGATAAACCATTTGTTTCGGCCACTCAGTTCAATGTGGAATTAAGTTTCACTGGAGCGCCTAGCACAGGTTCTTTCTTCATAAGCTGGTAGACATTCGCGGCCACATCGTGTGTTTAACTATAAATATTTTTACCCTTTACCTTGCTTTTTACTGTTGGCATCTTCACCTTCAAATGTGTTCTCCCAGAGTATTTACTAGTGGAACACTCCGCCTATCTCAATGGCAACATGTCAGACACTGGTGATCGACTGAGCGAGGCCTACTGTACAACTTGTTTACGGGGACGTATTTTTGCGTGACCTGTGAACGTTCAGCCTTTAAAAAAGCCCGTCTACTTGGCTGCAACGGTTGCGGTCAGGCGGCAAGCCAATCTAAGTGAGCAAATCCTCTGGCAAGTAACCAAACGGTATCTCTTATCATAACTAGCTTGCATTTTTATAGAACTCGATGCAATTTCAGTAACTAACAGTTCTTATGCTCCTTAGGCCTGAAAACTTAGACAAAGCACTATAATCGAAAAATATAAAAATACAAACGCGATCCATGTATTTTATTAAGGGGGAGAGGAGTTACGACATCCCCCACCCTATCTATTATGGATCAATGCCTGGCCTCTGAAGCCGGCAACTGGTTAGGAGAGAGGTAAGAACCTCGGAAAGAAACTGCGTTTTTCATCCAGCAAATGGAACTATTGCATGGATTATTAAAAAGAATTTAGACATTTCTTAATGATACCGTACGTCGATAGGAATTCACAGCCGAACTCACTAGTTGTAACCAACATGGACACTTTTCCTGGTCTTGTCTCCCAGGTAGCCGCTTACAATACTGGTAGTGTAACTCAAACCCGTTGAAGTACTTTGCAGGATAGGGAGGAGAGATGGTGGTTTAAAATTTGTGATCATCAGTGTGCATTCCGTTGCTTTACATGGTTCAGGATATGTAACGTTACGCTCTGCCAGCGCCTTCATGCTATTCCAGGAGAGGAGGGCACCTTTCATCAGTATCAACATTAATACCATTAGCCCAAGACCGGTACTTCACAAGCACATAAGCGACTACTGACTCGCGATACTTTACACGCAAGACGCCGACATGCCGTCGACTGGAACACCTTGATCCACTCTGTTGGCAACATCAGTAAACACATATAAATCCAAACATAGTATGAAGTCTACATTAATTGAACGGTAATTTTCTCGGAATTGTTATCGGCATGGTCTCTACCACAGTTACTGATGAGTACCTTGTACTGACAGGTCGAAAAGGTCAAATAAGGGGGCTGGTCAGGAGTTATTCCAGGTGTTATTTTGGCTGTACTGCGAAGGAAAATGCCGACAGAAAAAGACATATGCATATTTGTGCTTTACACTTGGTATTATAAAAAAAAAGTGCCACGAAATATTAACCCTGGATGGCTGGTGCCCGTAGGAACCAAAATTACTAATGTTGTGTAGGGCGATAACGCACAATTTTTAAACAACGGAAACTTTGCGCCACGCGCTCCGATTGGTCGTGGGATTTCCCTGTTGCCGGATGTTCTGGACAACGCATGACCGCGAATGCTTTCCTGCCGGAGGTCGCGATGTATCCAAGGCGGCCCGCACGCTCCGTGGTAGCGCGCCAGCGTTCCACTCCGGGGGCTTGGGACGAATCCGCCAGGTTCCCAACACATCCGTAGTAGTTTCATGATGAGACGTATCGGGAACAAACCCTTCAACAGCTGTTAGTTCGCGTACAGAAAGTCTTTTACAAATTGTGTCGGCTTGAAAAGGGCCTTTTTTGTAGCTAGAACATTGTTTACTTAATGCAGGTGCTCGAGTTGGCGACCCTCTGACGCGACACAAGTTTGGTAACGTCTAATGGTGTTTTGCCGAACTCTTAAATATTCCTGGAATTGCCCTGATGTGATTGGCGACATGTTGAATGCGCTACATTTATTCCTCTTCATTTCTAGGTGGTTCGCGTCCGGGTGGGTGAGTTAGAAGTCTGAAGAATCCTCACAGGAAAAAGTCGGGTGGCGTGAGATCTGGTGATCGCGGAGGCCATGTCCTACGAGCACCTCTGCCCATTACTCGGCCGTCCAAGGGTTCATTTAAGTACCCGCGCACAGCATGGCTGTGATGTGCGGGCGCCCCATCATGCTGCAACCACACGCATAGCCGTATGTCCCGGGGGACATCTTCCAGCAAGCCGGGTAGAGTTTCTTGCTAAAAGTGAAGGTAATTAGCTCGGTAAGTCATGGAAGTAGAAGCACTGACGCAATCAGATGGTCACCCACAACGCATGCCCAAATTTTGAGCGAAAATCGTTCCTGGAGTCCGTGGACGTACTTGATGTGAGATTTCCCCTTGCCCATTAATGAACATTTAGAGTGTTGTAAAGCGCACCCCGATGGAAGGCGCACTCGTCGGTAAACAACACAATGGCGGGGAAATCGGGATCTAGTGCAACACGTCGCAGAAACAACCAGCAAAATCCTAGCCACGGGATTTAGGTCTTGAACAGGCTGGAAACTAAATGGCCGTCATCCGTCAAAACCTACCAGACTACCTGATGAGTGACGCCCACGTCGTGTCCAACCACTCGATTCCTGGTCGTAAGTACTTCCCTGAAGCGCTCGAGGTCTTTTGAAATGCAGCATCCCGTCGTGTTTGAGGTCTTCCAGCATCACCATGATACCCTGCTAAAGAGCCTGTTTCGCCAAGTCGCCGATGAATTTCTGTAAACGTTTGCAGGTGTGAGTGGCGCCTTGCTGTGCCCGTTCCTCATACAACCGTCGAACTTCATGTACATTACCGTGGGCTACTCCTTAAACAAAAACCATATCTCATTGTTCTTCGAATGAATACTGTGCCACCATGCTCACTGTATGACTAAATCGTACGTGACGCGTGTGTGCTCCGAAGCGCAGCTTACGTGAGAATGCTTCTGACGTGAGGTGGAGACAAACAGCAAGATCTATTTGACACGTGTGCGTATCATGTAGGGGCAGTGCCGGGGCGATGGAAGTTTGTATTTGTGAAACGACAACCATAGCGCTGCTCGTCAACCGACGAACGGTAACAGGGCAATCCCATGGCCAATCGGAGAGCGTGGCGCCAAATTCCCGTAGTTTAAAAATGATGCGTTGTCGACCTACACGACATTAGTAATTTTGATTCCTGTTGGTATCAGCTATCCAGGGTTACAATTTCGTTACACAATTTTTCTCCACCCTATATATTTGAGTAAGCATTAAACGTCCTAAAATATGAAAATTGTATGTACTCTACTGTGCGTAATACACATTAAATCTTATGTACAAGCAAATTGAAGTAGCGTGCTCTTGTTTCTTTGTCGATGACTTACCTGGATTTGTCAGACGGGGAGTCTACAAGGTTTTTCTGTTTTGTCAGCATTTGGATCCACGAGCTTTCGAACTGCGTTTTACTACAGTTCATTTTACCAAACGAACTCCAACTCCTGCAACATAATTTCAGAGAGATTGTGCATGGAGTGGCTGCTTACAGAGCACTACATTGTTGTCCGTATTACTTGTTTTTCTGTGGAAGTACCTTTACAGCAGTGAAAAGGCCTGTAGGAATCAATCGTGAATGAGATTAAAGTAAATCACAGATTAATGCATACATATACGAGCAGAGTCTATTATGTCGGGCATATGAGACAGAACAAGCATCGCCCGTGATGACGGGGCTGATGTTTCCATTATAAACTACTGGCCATTAAAATTGCTACACCACGACGATGACGTACTACAGACGCGAAATTTTACCGACAGGAAGAAGATGCTGTGATATGCAAATGATTACCTTTACAGAGCATTCACACAAGGTTGGCGCCGGTGGCGACAATTACAACTTGCTCACATGAGGAAAGTTCCAACCGATTTCTCATACACAAACAGCAGTTGACTGGCGTTGCCTGGTGAAACGTTGTTGTGATGCCTCGTGGAAGGAGGAGGTATGCGTACCATCATGTTACCCACTTTGATAAAGGTCGGATTTTAGCCTATCGCGATTGCGGTTTGTCGTATCGCGACATTGCTGCTCGCGTTGGTCGAGATCCGATGACTGATAGCAGAATATGGAATCGGTGGGTTCAGGAGGGTTATACGGAAAGCCGCGCTGTATCCCAACGGCCTTACTAGCACTCGAGGTGACAGGCATCTCATCCGCATAGCTGTAAAGAATCGTGCAGCCGCGTATCGATCCCTGAGTCAACAGATGGGGACGTTTTCAAGACAATACCTATCTGCACGAACTGTTCGACGAAGTTTGCAGCAGCATGGGCTATCAGCTCGGAGACCATGGCTGCGTTTACCCTTGACGCTGTATTACAGACAGAAGCGCCTGCAATGGCGTACTCAACGACGAATCTGGGTGCACGAATGGCAAAACGACATTTTTTCGGATGAATTTAGGTTCTGTTTACAGGATCATTATGGTCGCATCCATGTTTGGCGACATCGCGGTGAATGCACATTGGAAGCGTGTATTCGTCATCGCCATACTGACGGAACACGCGGCGTGATGGTATGGGGTGCCATTGGTTACACGTCTCGGTCACCTCTTGTTCGCATTGATCGCACTTTGAACAGTGGACGTTACAATTAAGGTGTGTTACGACCCGTGGCTCTGCCCTTCATTCGATCCCTATGAAACCCTACATTTCAGCACAACAATGCACGACCGCATGTTGCAGGTTGTGTACCGACATTTCTGGATACAGAAAATGTTCGACTACTGCCCAGGCCAGCACATTCTTCAGATCTCTCAGCAACTGAAAACGTCTGATCAATGGCGGCCGAGCAGCTGGTTCGTCACAATACGCCAGTCACTACTCTTGATGAACTGCGGTATCGAGTTGAAGCTGCATGGGCAGTTGTACCTGCACACGCCATCCAAGCTCTGTTTGACTCAATGCCCAGGCGTATCAAGGCAGCTATCACGGCCAGAGGTGGTTGTTCTGGGTACTGATTCCTCAGGATCTATGTACCTAAATTGGGTGAAAATGTAATAACATGTCAGTTGTAGTACAATATATTTGTCCAATGAACACCCGTTTATCATCTGCATTTCTTCTTGCTGTAGCAAGTTTAATGGCCAGTAGTGTATGCTCAAAAAATATTAAATTTTTTGGATGACAATGGAATGGGAAGGACAGGCAAAGGTTGGGTGGGAAACTAATCCGGCAGTATAGGCAGGACTCATGTATACATACGTTTCTGTGGTAGCGTGACGCCTCCATTATATTTACTCCACTGCGGATGGGAACAATGTTTCGCGACTAGGGTGTTCAATGACGGGGATGCTGCATTGCAGCGTGCGATAGGTTGGAAATTTGGATCGGTTTGGGACCGTGTCCAGATGGCCGAGGCAGTTAACACAACCGCTCATGAGCAGCGGTAATTTCATTTTCGAGTCCCATTCCGGCACGAACTTTCAATTTTCGACTTTGCATTTCCACAATGCCCAGTGCGGCCGGAAGTGCCTATTTTTCCATCCATTTTTTCCCTTTAATTCCCATTCCTCTATTTCATACGGAACAGAGTAATATAAAAGATTTCAGGAACCCCGTGGGTTGCGCCTGTTGTCTCTGTTTTTTTACTGTATTACGGAACCGTTTCCTTACAGATATTGTTCAAAATATCGAACACTATGATCAAGCTAAAGTGTTCAACGATGCACCGTCGGCTGTCTTATGCGCTCAAGAACCCCAGGCATACTACGTCCGCAGCTGTGACAATTCTAGCAACCAGCACCAAGTGATTATCGACCGGAGTCTCGTAATCTAGGCTCTCCACATGCCCGATAAGAAGAATTTAATTTGTGTCATGTTCCCTCACTTAGCTCGCCATGGAACAGGACCGTCATAATCAATTCGTTGTTATCGAGGGAAACGCAATTACTCTGCAACTATTCACTTGAGACCAAGGGTCAGTTGTACCACAATAGTTAGATAATACTTTAAACTACCTCCACATTTCAGGCGGCAGGCTTCGGGTTCACCTTGTGCGTTAACAATCAAATATAGTTTATTTTGTCTCACTGCGGCTTTACATTTCTCACTACACAAAATTCGGAATTTAAAAAGTTTTTTGCTCAATTATTACAAAGTTCACTTGCTGACTTCCCTTTCAAACGTTCCTAACTACTCTGCCTTCTTACTAATTTATCGCCGTAACTGTTTCCATATAGGTTAAGACAGTTCAACGAAAGTTTTCATGTGCGTATACGTATTTAATGTGCGTTGCAATAATCCCAGTTGTAATCAGCTAGTATTAACAAAATTATTCCTCTCCCCACGCTGTATATTTAAATTCGGATAGCTGGGATGCATTATATTGCCGCAAATCCGTATACAACGTGGCGATAGTAACACCTTCCTGACTAAATATAGCTCAGTGATTCCAATCCGATTGAAAGTACTTATGAAAATATCTAGCAGCTCTCCTTACAACTCCATGAAATGATCAATACAACACACATGCACTCCCAAGATCAAACTAACAAACCAATGAGTACATGTAAATATTATAGCTGCTGCTGTAGTGATAACTGCTGTTTAGGCGAGGCGGCAGACCAGTTTCGTAAAAGTTGTGATTGATCGTAATGACGAAACGTTAATTTCTCTATCAGTTCTTAGCATATGACGAAATAAACCGTAACTAGAATTAAATGAATAGTACTTGAATACCGTGCTTTAAGGTAACACTACCAATGACTAGTACTTGAATACCATGCTTAATAATAACACTACTGTACGAAGGCTCAGTTGGATTTGTAAACTGGACGCAATCTATTGTAATAATTCACAACAGACTCTGTTTAAAACTCGTAAATCCCAGTAAAATAATATCGTCAATAGCCTTGTTTAAAATTAATTACAAAACAGGAATACATCTAAATACTGTAATCCTATAAATATTATTCTCAAAAAGAATGATATAAGAAGCTTCATAAAGCATAAATCCTAATGATCGCAACGTTACGTTGTGTCTTCTGTTTGTACACTGATATGGCAAAAATCATTGGGTAGCGATATGCACATATACAGATCGCTGATATAAGATACATGGGGCATTCAAAAAGAAATGAACCGGAGGCATAATTACAGAAACCAGTACCAGTATGTTAGAAGTACTGACCTTGGCTGTTGAGACACTTATCCCGCTGTGACACAAGGCGGGGAATGGCTGTCTCATAAAATTCTCGGGGCCGTGATGTTAACCAGTTCCGCACGTACAGCTGGATGTCGTCGTCCGAAGTGAATCGTTTGCCACTCGGAGCATTTTTAAGGGGACCAAAAATGGCGTAATCACAGGGCGAGAGGTCCGGACTGTACCGAGGGTGGCCGAGAAGCTCCCATTTGAATTTCTGCAAGAGTGCCGCGTATGAGGCTTTGCATTGTGGTGGAGCAGAATGAGCCCACGGGCTAGATTGCCTGGTCGTTTTGATTTGATCCCTTGGCTAGGGGTGGTAAAGGTTTGCGAGTAACGCTGGGCATTCATTGTTGTCCCCTGCTGCACGAAGTGAATCAGAAGGGGGCCATCTTGGTCAAGTAAGAACGTCAGCATAACCTTTCCTGCACTCGTGTGGACGACGACATCCAGCTGTACGTGCGGAACTGGTTAACATCACTGCCCCGAGAATTTTATGAGACAGCCATTCACCGCCTTGTGTTACAGCGGGATAAGTGTCTCAACTGCCAAGGTCAATAATTGTAACATACAGGCACTGGTTTCTGTAATTATGCTTCCGGCTCATTTATTTTTGAATGGGCCTTATACATACAAGGCGAGTGCATTGTCTGTACTCAGGTGATTCACGTGATAAAGTTTCCGAAGTGAATATGTACATACGAAGGGAATTAACAGACTTCGAATGCGGCGTGGTGTTTGGAGGTAGGTGCATAGAACATTCCATTTTGGAAATGTTTAGGAAATTCAGTATTTTGAGATCCACAGTATCAAGCATGTGCCAAGAGTACCAAATTTCCGGCATTACTTCTGAATACGAACAACGCAGTGGCCGACGGCGTTCTCTTAACGACAGAGAGCAGAAGCGTTTCCGCAAGGTTTTCAGTGCTAACAGTACAATGGCACTGCCTCAAATAACAGCATAAATCAATGTGAGACGTACGAGGAACGTGTCCATTAGGACAGTACGGCGAAATTTAGCGTTCTTCTGCTATGGCAGCAGACGACCGACTCGAGTGGCTTTCCTAACAGCACAACATCGCCCGCAGCGCCTCTCCTGAGCTCGTGATCAAGTCGGTAGGACCCTAGACGACTGAAATATCGTGGCCTGGTCAGATGAGTCTGAACTTCAGTTGGTGAGAGCTGACGGTAGCGTTCGAGTGTGGCGCTGACACCACGAATCCATGGACCCAAGATGTCAACAAGCCACTATGCAAGCTGGTGATGGAATCATGATAGTGTGTGCCGTGTTTACATGGAATGGAATGGGTCCTCTGGCCCAAATGAACCGATCATTCATTGGAAATTATTATGTTAGACTGGTTGGGCACCTTCTGCAGCCATTCATGGACTTCATGTTCTCGAACATAGGACTATATAAACTGAAGGTGGAGGGTGAGACAGGAAATGAAAGGAATGAACTATTGATGTCATATGCATCGTGAATTTATGCGGAATCAGCTGCGACGAGTGAAACTCTGTGCCAGACCCGGATTCTAAGTCGGGATTTCCTGCTTATTACGCAGTTGCATCAACCACTGCACCATCGGGACACAGTGTTCCGCGCAACTGCGTGGACGCTCTCGGTACGCCTCCCGATCGTCCAACATTCCAGCCTAGCGCCACCTACCCATAGATCGCGTCCTTCATGCTCGTTGCGATTCCCGCAGGAGGTCGAACATAATGGTGCAATCGCATTGAAGGTGGGGATTCATTGCAGTCTGAGGCGAATAACATGAATCCGTCGTCTCTGTTCTTTCGGGGGGGGGGGGGGGGGGGCGAAGAAACAAACTGAGCCGTGCTGCGGTTCGCGTTGGTGCCGTGTGTAGGTTCCTACCAGACTGTATCGTTTAGTTGGCACGGCTACGTTGTTTGTCTTCCTCTAGTGTTCATGGCGCCGCTCAGTTTCGTAAGCGTTTGCTGTCCGCTAGTGGCAGCAGCGGCGCTTATCTATATGCAGTTCTGCTGTCCTATCTTTCTGGCCACCTCGTGCTTCTTCCGTGTGGTGTGAGTGGAGAGTTCGGTTGGGAACGCAGCAGCAGCGAGGTCCGCGCAGAGCGATAACACGTCGGGTGTGTAAGGACTGCCGGATTGAAGGGCAATGGTTACGAGGGTGTACGACCTCGTCGAAACCGGATCCTGCATTTTGAAGTTGAGTGCATTGAAATTCGCATAGAGAAACCTCCACCATTGTGAAATCTCGCGACTCTCCAGTGACTTGGGTTCGTGTTGCTGCTCGTAAGTGTCGCCGAGGCGAAAAGCTGCGAGTGGAGTACCTGGGGAAGGCGGATCTGATTAGCCTTCCTGAGCTTCTAATTACTATTTACTGTTTTCAGCTTCTTACATTGTCAAGTTCTACCAGCGGTATTTTTCTGTCTTGTGGCCCCTATCGCCCCAGTTCCCTGCCCTGGGGTGAGTATATAAAACGGCAGTGTGCATTTCCTCGTTTTGCCGCTGCTGTCCGACGAGGCCTGTAAGATGGACAGCTTCTTGATTGTAGGTTGGGTGGCGTTCTTCTACCTTAGTGGTGGTGATTCCTTCTTGTTCCGGGCCCTCTGAGCACGGTTCCGGCTCTGGCGTAATTTTACATATTGCGTTTGTTTTGTTGGATGCCAGGTAACCTCACCAATATTATCGTTAGTCGCTCGTTAGACTGTCACTAGTCCGAGTTACCATCTTGTGATCTGAATGCAACTCTTGGCTGCCTTTCTCTTCGCTCTCGAAAGTGTTTTTGATGTGACCTTCACAGAGGTCGATTCCTGGAGCACCGTCTGCCATTGGCACTAGTGTATTATTTTATTATTGTATTATTAAGTCACCATCACTTGTATCACCTGTTTGGTGACCTGTTGTTTGTTGTTTTTAAATTAACTTTTACTAATCCATTCGCCGTTTGACAGTATATTTGTTAAAAAAAATTATAATTGCCATTTTGGCTTTCAAGGCCTACAGCCGTGATTGTGGTTACGTGCCATAAAAGTCTGATTGCGATCTCATTGGCTTGTTTTCAAAATATATTAACTAAACTAAATGAGTGATATTGCAAAGCAAACCAATAGTAATTGATTCGGCCCCAGTCCACAATCGTAATCCAATCCTGCCCTCCTTATTTACCAGGTTTCACAAACACTACACGCAATCCGTAGCTGTGATACACATTACGTAAAGTGGAAGTGGAGTGAAGAGTAAAAAAAAAGATAGAAACTAATGACGTCAGACGCATAAGGACATTATGCGGAATCAACGGTAACGAGTAAAAATATACGTGGGACCGGGATTCTAACCCAGGATCTTCTGATTATTAAGCTGTACTAGGCTGTTGCGTTAATCACAGCACCACCCAGGCACGATGTTTATCGCAACTCTGAGAACTATCCCGTTACGCCTTCCAGCCGACCTGCATTTCCACCTGGCACGTTACACGCAGCTAGCTTCAGCAGTTCCTTTTCCCTATTACCCACCCCCCCCCCCCACTTTCACCCTTCAATTTACATAGTATTTATCCACATGGCGCCCTTTCTTTCGGACGTGTCTGCAAGACCCTGTTCTCTTGGCATGTTCGGAACGGCAGACGATGCATTTTAAACGATGGAACTTTTATGGATGACCATGCGGCATATCACCGGGCCACAATTGTTCGAGATTATTTTGAAGAGCGTTGTGGATAATTCGAGCGGGTGATTCGGCCACCCAGAACGCCGGACACGAATTCCATCGAAAATTTATGCGACGTAATCGAGAGATCACGCTGTGCACAAAATCCTGTGCCGCCAACACTTCCGCAATTATGGATGGCTATAGAGGACTTCAGCAGGGAACTTCCAACGACTTATCGAATGGATGCCACGCCAAGTTGATGCAGTACGCCAAGCAAAGGAGGTGCGACATGATATTAGGAGATGACTTTCGTCTCCTCAGTGTAGATTTACCACCGTGAGAGGGAATGCTGATTTCAGTTATAGTAGTTAGTGCTCTGCGGGAAAGGCGTATGTTATTTGCCCTAATATGAAGATAGCAAAGTGAATTAATATCTACAGCAATCGTTATTTATTTTATTTGGATGTGTTGCAGTTTAATGTAATACACGGTGTGCGCTTTTGTCACAAAATGGTACACTCAAAACAAAAATTACAGGTCGCGGCTGATGGTGGACCACTGAATCACAGACACAACCTACGTCGTTGATGGCTGCAGCGTGATTTTCTGGTGGCAATGCTCTGCTGTCTTTGAATATTGCTGAGTGGGAGTAAGTTAGCGATTTGTGTCTCATTAATCAACAAAGTTAAACCCCAAAATCCTAAAATAAAATTTTGTTGCTGATCTGGCGCATGGTTCAGAAGAAAATACACGTAAGAGAACCAAACTTTGGTTTTGACTGGATGTGGGCGTTTGTTGCATCGGGTTAGCAGTAGGGCCGTAGATGCAGTATTTTAGCACTCCTCCTAACAATAACCGCAGCTTAATTATTTATTCAAATTGTGTAGCTGTTTGTTAATTATTTCACTCAGTATGAAGGATTGGAACTTTGACCGTCACACTTTTAGAACACAGTTTCGTAACACACAAAACACGTATGAAGATGGTATCTGTTCTTTCGGACATGTCCGGCCGTTGACCTTCTTCTTTTGTGCGGACGCAGACGCATTTCCCGAACTCTTACGGGACTTGGTAAGATTATCTGCCGCGAGTAATGAGTGTAGTGGGTAGAGGCACTACGCATGTAGTGCGTGGACTATAAGTTAGGAATGTGAGGCTCACAGGGAGCGTGCATGGGATAAATCATTGAAGTCGTACTGTCCTCTGTGCCATTAGTGATTCAGATGGATACAGCATCTATCATGCAAGCAGGAGAAACCGGTTTCGAGACCCAGTCGGGGTACACATTTTCACCTGTCCCCATTGTGTATATCAACTCCTGTCGACAGATTAGAATCATGATTTAATTATCATTTCCGTTACACTAAACACAGTTCGTTGTACATAGCATACCTTGCGAAATTCAACTTGTAAATATACGAATTAGCAAAGTTCATAGTCTTTAGTTGTCTTGTACATCACGTATATTAGTTTACTTGGCTACTTAGCACGCGTCATGATTTAATAACACTCTAGTAAATGGACTGCTGCTAATTCCTGGAGGTTCTATAGCTCTATCATATTTCCTGCAGCGTCTTCTTTCTTCTATTTTCTTCTTCTTTCAATGACATCTAATTTTGCGTTTACTCTTCTGTGCCGATTCCAACGTTAATTTTTCTTCTTTGTAGTTTTTAGCAAACTGTAGCAACGATAGTCCAACAGCCGTGTTTTAGAATGTTCCAACTTCGACACGCATTTCCTCACAAAGACGTTCTCTGGCACAAAATTTTAGCATCGGAGTTTCTCTTCCAACACTTCCAAAACAACCCTTTTCTCAACAACTAAATGAAACTCTACACCGATTTCCGCAGTGATCGTAAACGATGGATATAACAATTCCACCGTCCTACTCTAAACTGCTATTCTTTCAGTCTGCATGTTCTCTTCTAACAAACTTCGCCTTCCGACAAATACTACTCAGTACCACTTCGCTTTAGAAAATATAACTGCTTCTTCTACCAATAATAGATTTTTGACGATTGCTCGCCTTAACACCACTGGGTCCATCCTTGAGCTTAACTGCTACCCAGCTATCTCTCTCAGGTTGGTAAAATTTATAAACAGATAATATGCGTCCATATAGGGCAGTAGCTATCAGAAATTCGTAGAAAATATGCGCAGATACACTGAGAGTAAACTACAATTCATAATAACAGTACTAATTTACAGAACAGTTTCACATCACTTCTTCACAAAAATGAGTGACGTCTTGTCCTCCACACAACAAGCCCCACAGCATACGCCGACGTGACTCCGTGATCTTCCACAGTCGTGTGATGACGTCACTAACCGACTGCTGCACGAATAAATAATTTACACTACTGGCCATTAAAATCGCTACACCACGAAGATAACGTGCAACAGACGCGAAATTTAACCGAAAGAAGAAGATGCTATGGTATGCAAATGATTATCTTTTCAGAGCATTCACACAAGGTTGGCGCCGGTGGCAACACCTACAACGTGCTGACATGAGGAAAGTTCCAACCGATTTCTCATGCTTAAACAGCAGTTCACCAGCGTTGCCTGGTGAAACGTTGTTGTGATGCCTCGTCTAAGGAGGAGAAATGCATACCATCACGTTTCCGACTTTATAAATGTCGGACTGTAGCCTATCGCGATTGCCGTTTACGTATTGCGACACTGCTGCTCGCATTGGTCGAGATCCAATGACTGTTAGCAGAATATGGAATCGGTGGACTCAGGAGTGTAATACGGAACACTGTGCTGGATCCCAACGGCCACGTATCACTAATAGGTGACATGACAGGCATCTTATCCGCGTGGCTGTAACGGATCGTCCAGCCACGTCTCGATCCCTGAGTCAACAGATGGGGACGTTTGCAAGACAACAACCATCTGCACGAACAATTCGACGACGTTTGCAGCAGCATCGAATATTAGCTCGGGAACCATGGCTGCGGTTACCCTTGATGCTGCATCACAGACGGGAGTGCCTGCGATTGTGTTCTCAACGACGAATCTGGGTGCACGAATTTCATTTTTTCGGATGAATCCAGGTAATGTTTACAGTATCATGATAGTCGCATCCGTGTTTGGTGACATCGCGGTGAACGCACATTCGAAGTGTGTACTCGTCATCGCAATACTGGCGTATCACCCGTCGTGATGGTATGGGGTGACATTGGTTACAGGTCTCGGTCACCTCTTGTTCGCATTGACAGAACTTCGAATAGTGAACGTTAAAATTCAGATGTGTTACGACCCGTGTCTCTACCCTTCATTCGATCCCTGCGAAACGCTACATGTCAGCGGGATAATGCACGACCGCATGTTGCAGGTCCTGTACGGGCCTTTCTGGATACAGAAAATGTTCGACTGCTGCTCTGGCCAGCACAGTCTCCAAATCTCTCAGCAACTGAAATCGTCTGGTCAATGTTGGTCGAGCAACTGGCTCGTCACAATACGCCAGTCACTATTCTTGATGAACTGTGTATCGTTTTTAAGCTGCATGGGCAGCTGTACCTGTACACGCCATCCACGCTCTGTTTGATTCAATGCCCAGGCGTATCAAGGCCGTTATTACGGCCAGGGGTGGCTGTTCTGGGTACCGATTTATCAGGATATATGCACCCAAATTGCGTGAAAATTTAATCACACATCAGGTCTAGTATAATATACTTGTCCAATGAATACCCGTTTATCATCTGCATTTCTTCTTGGTGTAGCAATCTGAATGGTCAGTAGTGTATAAACAGCTCTGCGTTGTGAATGTGTTTGAGACTGTCACTCTTTCTGAGTCGCTTAAGCCTCTGCTGAAATCATCAGTATTGGAAGACGAAACGTTAGGCTGAAAATGTCCTTGGACCAAGGCCTTACGCCCATAAAACAAATACCAGCAATGAAACAAAGAAAAAATATACAGTTTTCTGCAAGATATCGCATTAATGATCCAGTCATTACCCAAGCACCAGAGGAGACCAAAATATCTCCACCTCACCTTACTCTTCAACAGTAGCTGACAAGTGTTGTACGAAGATGTATATGTACGTATTTTAAACTTCCATGTTAGCGGAGTTAGCCACATGTCATATGGCGCCAGATCGAAGTTAGAATACCGACCGGGCGGCGTATGAGACGCCCGGAATGCCAGCTGGTGCCGCAGGCAGTCCTTATTGATAAATGCCTCGCCACAGCCGCAGCCGCTGACGCTGCCGCCCTACCAAGGCCGCGCGTGCAAGGCAGGCCAGACACTCGCCAGAGAATCATGTCGCTGTATTAAAAGTCTGACTTATACACATACAGTACCAGTGTGACAAGTTGTAAGCTGCGGACAGGCTGTATGCAAGGTGTTTTCAAAACTAATGGGAATTATGTCATTTCCACTCCTATATTAGCTCCATTAGCGCTATTTTTCCGTTGTTGGTATTTTTTTTATGGCCGTAGTCCAAGGCCTAATTCTTAGGCTAACTTTTCGTCTTCTAACACTCAAGACTTCATCAGAGGCTTCAACGACTAAAAAACAGTAACATTCTCAAACAAGTTCAGAAAATTGTTTATGAATCATGTAACAGTGCACCGGTCGGTTCGTGACGTCCTCACACCACTGCATAAAATAACGGAGCCGCGCTGGGGTATCCTATGGAGTTTGTAGTGAGGAGAGAAAGGTTGGTTCAAAAGGCTCTGAGCGCTATGGGACTTAATGTCTGAGGTCATCAGGGAGAACAAGGTGTTTGATTCATTTAGCACTAAGTTTCGATCGGCCACGGCTGTGCGTTCTTTGATTCATCTGGGGGAGACTCTTAATGCGAGAACACAGGAAGCATTAGTTCACTTCACTACATAAATGAATAAACGATTTACTTAACTTTGACACAGTTATTTATGCCAGGATAGCTTGATAATTTACAACTGCCATTGACTGTGAAAACATCACTTGACGCAATAATTAAAAACCTGTTCTCTCGTCGTACAAAATGTAACCTTTACGAAAGTGCGTTTCATCAGAAAATTTTAAGAACTCGTCCGTCCTACCTTATGACGTTGATTTCTTCACATGAGGTTACGAACTGGGGCAGAACGCTTGCATACTCAACACTATTGTCACCTCAGAATGGTAGAGCAGTATGCTAAGAGGGAGGCGAGGTATTCTGGAATGCCTGCCATTGGTTATTGTGGCTCGTCAATGTCCGAGATCTCTTTGGCCTCTCGGTACATCCTAACATAGTAATTATTATTAGATCTTGCTGAAATCACAGTGACAGAGAAACGAGTCTGGTGGTTTCCTAGCCCTTGTGCATTATCTGCTGATTCACCCGTCCTGTCCAGGCGACAATTGCTCTTATCTTTCTTAAGGCGGGTTTTCATGCTTGTTTTTGTAATTCCAATGTACACTTCGCCACATGGGAAAGGAATTTCTTGTCCTCCTACTTAGGCAAGTGGTGGGCCTAGGTCCTTCACCGTTTTCAAACACACTTGCAGCTCGTTTAAGCACTGTATCAATACAGCGATTCCTGAGTACTCTGCTCATACAGTGTGTTACAGTTTTTATAAAAGGAAGGAAAACTTTTCCTTGAGTTGGTTCTTTTTCAGTAGAAGCTCTAGATCCTGTAGAGTGTATAGCCCTATTTATCTCTCTTTCAGAGTAGCCGTTTCCTGTGAAGGCATCTCTGAAAATGCCGAGCTCGTATCTCAAGTATTGTGGTTCACAGATTCTTTTAACTCGTTCCACCAATGTTTGAATAACTCTTCTTTTCTGCAAGGGACGGTCATTGGAATTACCGTGGAGGTGTCTTTCACTGTGTAAACTACATTTCCAAAGTGTCGTCAGTTCTTTTACGCACCTGTACATCGAAAAATGGGACTAGCGATCCACCAAAATCGTTTCCGTTTCCCATACACTGTGCTTTTAGCAGGATCTGCTCATTACATTGCTAGGATGTCCAGAAAGGCCATGGGAATTCAGGAGCCCAAAAACAACATTAACGAAGAAGTAGAAGGATTGAAATTAGGTATGTAGTGGGCCTTAGTACTTAAGGAAACAAACGGCGCCGATCTCCAGCACAACATACGTCATCGCGACTAGGCGAGATTATGCAGCGTTCTGATGAACCGACCCTTGCGTGGATACATATCAACAATTCTGCTTTCTGAACTTGTTCGAAACTGTAAATGCTTTCTGAGTCGTTGAAGCCTCTCACGATGTCTCCAGTATTGATAGATGAAACGTTTGGCAGAGAGTTGTGCCTTGGGCCACAGCATAATGACCATAAAACAAAAATCAGCATCAAAGCAAATACCGGCCGTGAAAATCTAAAAGCAGTTCTTTACTTACATGTTCCAAAAATAACGAAATAAATGCTGAAAACTAACATCTGTTCATTTCTATTCTCTTTATGTATGTTTGGGTGTGTAAGAGAGAAAGAAAGAGTGTGTATATGTGGTGGTTATAATGGGTTGTGTATGTGTGTGTGTGTGTGTGTGTGTGTGTGTGTGTGTGTGTGTGTGTGTTTGTGTGTAAGAGAGAGAGAGAGAGAGAGATAGAGAGAGAGAGAGAGAGAAAGAAAATGAATAAGTATGATTTTTTTCTTTTTTTTTCTTTTTGCAGGTATGGGTGTGTCAGTTGTTATTCAGAGCGAGCTGTAGAAATTTGAATGTGAGTGTAACACTTATCAGAAACAGGTTGTAAGTTTTGGTGTTCAGCTGATTTGAGTTTTCTTTAAATGTTTGGTGAAGGGATTCATGGACGAGTGAGTGGGAAAGGGTTGAGTGGCATTATTATTATGATAATAATCCTTTGTTGGAATGTTATTCTATCATTTTATATATTAATATAAACAGTGAGTTGTTTGCCATAAGTACTTGATCGTTCAAAATGGTTCAAATGGCTCTGAGCACGATGGGGCTTAACATCTTAACACCGTAGCGGTCGCGCGGTTCCAGACTTAAGCGCCTAGAACCGCTTGGGCACATCGGCCGGCACGTGATCGTTCAACAAGGTAATTTTGTCTTCTTTGGTCTTTTGTATGTGGTATACATGACAAACAACGCATTGCTTTCATTAATAGACAAAAGAGTAGTATAATAATAATATCATCCAACCCCTTTCCAGTCACTCACCCACGAACCCCGCCACAAAACATTTAAAGCAGAACAGCTGAATGGAAAAACCTTCAACCACTCTCTGACAGCGATTATATTCACATTCACCTTTCTACAGCTCGCTACGAACAAGCACCGACAAAACCACAAAAAAAAAAGAAAAAAAAAGAAGAGAGAGAGAGAATGAGAGAAACCGTACAATACACTGTCCCTATCTTACACACACACACACACACACACACACACACACACACACACACACACACGCAGTCACACACAGATACAAAAGGGACAGATATAAACAGAAGTTAGTTTTCAGCATACAGTTCGTTACGTTGACAACATGAACATAAACAAACCAAACAGGCAGACGCATTATTTGAGCACACAGTAGTTACAACTTAAAATACAGTTTTCTGTGAAATATCTACAACTAGTGACAGAAGACTGATATTGCTCCACATCAATTAGCGCAAACAATATGAAAAGTGTTAAGAAAAGAGTTCGCAACGTGAAAACAAGTTTATGTTTTGTAAGTTAAGTTATAAAATGACCTCCAGCATCTGATCAGATGAGAGAAAACGCTGATGCCATCCGAAAACGCGAATAACCGTAAGTGATCAGGTTTTTATGTACAAAACAAGATGTGAACTGTTCTTTAATCTACAAATCTCGCATATCAAATCAAAAATGTATCACTCTAGATCCCACTGAAGAAGCATTAAAGTAAAAGGCGAAACGCGTCTGGAAATAATAAAATACAGTGTAGCAAGAAAAGGCGAATTTCATTTCCAAAACGAATATTTCATTGCTCACAGCGTTTGATTACCACCCAAACAAATATGAAATCACCTCTGTTTCAAGGAGAGCGGTAAATTTTACAGTATTTGCAACGTACAAGATATCTGATAAAATCAATCGAATTTATTTTCCGTGCGGAATATATTTTATCGTCTGAGGTTAGCTGGTTTCGTTTTCTAGTATGGTACTCCCCGCTGTTATTCGGTCGCCTACTTCCGCGCAGCGCAAATGTCCAATGAGGTTACGAATTTGTAATTACTACGAAGCTGGTTGCTTCTTACCCGCGAGCTCAAGGACGCCTTGCCATATTTCGTGCGGCTTCCACCGTCGGAAGTTTGAGTCCTCCCTCGGATGTTGTCCTTAGCGTAAGTTAGTTTAAGCTAGATTAAGTAATGTGTAAGCCTAGGGACCGATGACCTCAGCAGTTTGGTCCTATAGGAACTTACCACAAATTTCCAAAAGGTTTCTGGTTACTGCATCATGCACAATTTCATTTCATTTCGTACTGTCTTAAATACTTCGATCTTATCTTTCATGGAGTGTAATATCACTTTTCTACAGATGATTCTGTGTTACGCTTCTGATGAGAATACCTAAGTTTGTAACGAGAAGTGTTAGTGGGATTATAATAACGAGGATATAAACGGTGTCGATTGTGTTTGTAAGTCAATATACATGAATCAATGAAAGAACTGTTGCGGACTTATTAGCCAGAAACATTACCCGGTATATGTGCTTTATTTTAGGGTGTAAGGTGGCTTAATTTCGTACCTTACAAGCACCCATCCACATACTTTGCCGTGATCTACAAACACAATCAGGTATCATGTGATAGGTGGTACATCGTATATATGAATATGTAAAGGAGACTGACATTGTCACGTACACCTTGTAAATAATTGTTAACACTTATTGCATGAAAGGTGACGGAGTTCTTTATTATCAGAACAGCGTAATGAATGATTGCCTATACTAGTAGAGGTGGGAACGACAGTCGAAATGAAACCGCAGGCGGAACTCAAGCCCTAGGTGGAAGGCCCACGCCGGCCAGAGTGGCCGAGTGGTTCTAGGCGCTACAGTCTGGAACCGCGCGACCGCTACGATCGCAGGTTCGAATCCTGCGTCGGGCATGGATGTGTGTGATGTATTTAGGTTGGTTAGGTTTAAGTAGTTCTTAGTTCTAGGGGACTGATGACCTCAGAAGTTAAGTCCCATAGTGCTCAGAGCCATTTGAACCAATTTTTGGAAGGCCCACACAGGTGTGGTGGTTCAGCTACACAAAGGAAGTTCCAAGGCGGACAGTCTGGACACCTGAGCGCGAAGGCACGATACAGGGGCGACCGGCCGCTATCGGCCGTTATTGTAGTAGGGCCGGAAGGATAACCGGATAATACTTCCGAACTCTGCAGATCTTGGACGCAGGTGAGACGAAAGAGGAAGCGGCGCTTCGGAAATCTCGCAGGCTGGGTTATTTCCAAGGATTTTTACTCAGAAGCGTACCACTGTACGAGTATAGGTTTTTCCTCCCTAACTTTCCGCGCTGGGCGACAAAATACTAAAATATAGTTTGTCCGCATTCGGAAGAATCTGTAGAGAGGGAGAATATACCGTGATTTTAAGAATATGATTCATTTTCGAAATTACGATGGTGGGGAGCTGAGCCTTACTGTGAAGCCAGCGGTGGAGAGACAAGGTCTTTCGTTGTGAGCGCCCGTGTGTGATGGTCGCTCGATGTCACCTTTGTTGCTTCAGACGGACTTGCTGTCTTTACTCTCAGCAGAGTTGAAACAGTTAAGCACTGTACTGTTGCGAACCTATACGTTTCTGGACTTCACCTCCAGGTGGGAAGTCGTCGTTGAGTACGCAGCATTCAGTAATTGATAGCACTTCCTCTGCCTGAACTTACATTGAGACGTTATCTGAACTCCATCCTTGTGGCTGGGAGTTCGCGTCTCTCATCTGTAGAACACAGAGAGGAGAAGACAGTATTAGAGTATATTGGAGGACTGCCCTCTGCCGTCCTGCTGTTGGAAAGAGTTTATTTGTGGCTGGATTTCTTCCATAGTCGCAGACGAGTACGAGATCCATCACATCGACGCACCGAACGCAGCACATATGGTGATATCGCAAATTGCTTCGGCTTATTAGAGCTAGAAATCTAAACAGCAGTGATCACGACTGATGACCATAGATGTTAAGTCCCATAGTGCTCAGAGCCAGCCAGCCATCAGTGATCACGTTAGTCTATTTCTAATGGGGTTCCACACCACCGTAGATCATCTTTGGAAGTAATATCTACTAGTATTTGGTACGTAGATGATGTCAGTCATTACCAAATATATAAGCAGGAACAACGTTCATCATTCAGTGTTATTAGTTGCCTTAATCATTCATTTATGTTTAGGTTGTAACTTACTCGTTAAAGTCCGTTAAGAGATCCTAAGGTCTGTTTCAGGGGGTAGTCAGACAGGGCCAAATCTTCACTTTATCGTTTATTATTTTCCGTTGCGCACATTTATTTTTACACCCGCCTGGAGTAGCATCTTGGAAGAGAAGTTGGAACGCCCTATACCGATAATGTTAAATTTAGCGACTTGGCTTCCCTGCATTTCAGGAACCACTGTCGCCATTGACATGAAACTTTTACAGGACATTAAACTGTATGTTTCAGTCTACTTGACTACAATAATTGCATTTCAGTCACTGCTTTCGGAAATACACATCCTTAATTATACAGATAAAATTTTGTGTACTCTTTTATACATTATCTTAAATAATTTTAATTATACCTAACATTATGTTCTTCTGTTAGTTCACTAGACTCAGGATATGTATGTTATTACTCCCTGAAAATCTGAATACTCAACTCGAAGTGGTTTCTGAGATTTAGGGAAAAATGCATCAGAAAATGTAAAATTTTACGTACAGCTTCCAAGGTTTCAAAGTACTGTAACTCACTTAATATATGCTTAATATTTTTTTATGTTTAGTCGATCAGAAACTCCCTTCGTCATACTGTATATGATCCACTTGATCTGTTTCCATGTTTTTTCTTGTTTTTCTGCTTTCTGGACTCCATAGTGGCCAACTGTGCTGCATACTCTGCTTTATCAATGCGAACCTTGTCTATCCGTTCAAATCCTCTGATGCAATTTGCTCGAGTGTTAAATCCCATATGCTGTAGCACTTCAACCCTACCAATGTTACAAGCATTAAAAACAATAACAGCATCACTGACCCTACTTTAGTGTCTTCATTCCAACAAAATCATTTTTTGGTAAACGAGTCCATATAAGATTATTGAACGACTCATTGGGATTTTAAGTCTCACCATGCAGACACTTCTTCAGTAATTCCGGATTTGCCAGGTCTCTGTAAATAGGTTTTATGACATCCATTATTGCTGCTGGGATGGAATGTTTATGGCTGTAAGAACTGTTTGAGTAATGGGCATTGCGGTAATTGCACCATGAATCAGGTCCAGGATGGCAAAGATGGTATACTGGTTTTTCGTCAGTTGACAGCCTGTGGAAGAAGGTAGCCCGTACTGGCTCCTTCATTTTCAACAAATCCTCAGTATTTTTTCTAATGGAAATCCAATAATACTGCTGCAGTTCATCAGTCATTTTGTCTGTCACCCTGCCTCTTGTGATTTCACCATCAGAGAGTTTCTTGTGTCTCAAATTTTGATTCAACTTCCTCAACCTGTGGCCCATCGTCTTCTGGATATGACCAACACATTCCAGTTTTGTGATAATCTTCTCGCCGTAAGGCTGAGTGGCTACTACACTGTTACATGCTTTTGAGTCTCCATCACCTAAGAACTTAGTGTAACACACTCCCCTTTCGTTCACAGATCGACACTGTCACGTACACCTCGTAAATAATTGTTAACACTTATTGCATGAAAGGTGACGGAGTTCTTTATTATCAGAACAGCGTAATGAATGATTGCCTATACTAGTAGAGGTGGGAACGACAGTCGAAATGAAACCGCAGGCGGAACTCAAGCCCTGGGTGGAAGGCCCACGCCGGCTGGTGTGGCAGAGCGGTTCTAGGCGCTTCAGTCTGAAACCGCGCGACTGCTACTGTCGCAGGTTCGAATCCTGCCTCGGGCAAGGATGTGTGTGATGTATTTAGGGTAGTTACGTTTAAGAAGTTCTTAGTTCTAGGGGACTGATTACTTCAGATGTTAGGTCCTATAGTGCTCAGAGCCATTTGAACCATTTTAAAAATGTCAATAACCCACTTGTTCCTTCATAATTTCTGTCACAGATACGTCTTTCTTCATTTCCTGATTTACACTTATAACTATGTTTGGTCACCGTAGCAACAGAATTCTTAGAACTATAGCCGCGCTTCTGCCAAGTGCCATCAAATGCTACTGGTATGTCAACCATACCATCATTTATTTCAATAGCTTCGTTTGCAACACCATTCCTTGACTCACATGCAACAAATTGCATAGCAGCTCCAGTAAATCCTGCATACTTGTCGATTTTACAAGATAGGCGTGGCATATTCATCACGGCACACTTTGTTTCTGCTGCAGTGTGCCCTTTGCCAATAGCTCTCAATCCATAAAACCACCTAACATTTACTTCTAAATAATTATCATTACACTTACCAGAATTCCAAAATGAATGAGTATATTTACAACTGGCAGTATTGATAATAGGTTTCCTGGATAGTCTATTTAATACCTCACTGTCATCACGTAAACTAACTCTACCTCCACATATTTTACAAGATTCACCTAACACCCTTGTCAGGATGTGTAAATTTATCAGAATATAATCTAACGTACCAATTTCATCACCTTCGTTTTGAGAAAGCTGTGTATCACTGGGTTTTATTTTAATCTTCGAAGCACTAATGGGTGTTTCTCTACATACTGACGAGTTTGCCTGTATTTCATGGTCTATTACGTCACACGCCACATGTTAAACACAGTTTTACCCTTTATTCAAAAACCTATTACCATGAAACCGACGTTTTTTTTTAAAAATCACTTCGTTTTGTCGTGATACTTTACTTTTTAAGAGAATTACCAATCTACTCCTCACTTTTCCTCTGGAAAAAGTTAGCACTTCGACATACAACGCTTGTTTATACTAAGAAACGGTACGATACTGTTTTTGACAGTGCTACCGATACAAACATGTAATTTTATAACACAGCAATCCACAGCTTTTATATAAAAAGTTATCGATTTTACCAGATCTTGAAGTAATGCAGGTAAAAATTTTAACATTTTCAACCGGTGGCGATTATATCTAAAAAACTAAAATAAAATACGTCCCACGCGAGTTTCTGAGAGATTATTCACAGTCACATTAATAAATCGCCACTCAACTGCAGAGTATTCATTGAGAATTATGATAATAATTGGAAGCTCGATAGATGTTAATTAGCTTTAGACATTTGTCCAAGTTGAGAATATATACACGGTCCAGGAATGTTGATATGACCACCGACAATGTTCAATGTCAACCAGCAATAACCAATCACAGACAGCAGGTGTCAGCACCAGCACTGGTGGGTATATGAAGCATGTCGGGGGTAGGGAGATGGGTACGAGGAAAAACAGAAGAGTCGTTGAGCAATGCGTTAAATAGGGATGATGATTGGTCTCCGGTTCACGGATGGAAGCATTTCCAAAACGGCTAAGTCGTAAGCTTTTCATGTCCCGAGGTGGTTAAAGTACGCTGTGCATGGCAAAATGGCGCTACCCGAATCCGTTGCCAAGGCAACTGTGATGCGACACGGGCTGTGGATGATCGGGGTGAAAGACCCTGCAGAAATGTGTTCAGGCGGATAGCCGTGCAATTGCTGAGTAACAGATAGCCCACGTAAATGTAGGGGCTACCAACAGTGTCCCCTCAACGACCGTTCAGCAAACCTTGTTGCGTATGTGCCTCCGATGCAGGCACCTAGTTCAGGCACCCCAACCGACTGATCATCACCTGACACGATGGCTGGAGTTTGCACGCTATACGGCAACTGGATAGCCACTGAGTGACGACAGGTGGGTTTCTCAAATGAATGCTTTATCGGGCAGAGACAGAGTGCCGTCGGCGTGTGCGGACCCGCAGTAGTCATCGGAAGTGTGCCTGACGGAGGAGCAAGCGTTAAGGTCTGAGGAATGCTTTGCTGACATTCCCTGGGGTATCTCGTTTCCTGGAAGGCACATTGCATCAACACAAGTATGCCTCTCGGGGACAAGATTCACCCCCACATCCAGTTTTTTGCCGCGCGGGGTAGCCGCGCGGTCTGGGGCGTCTTATCACGGTCCGCATGGCTCCGCCCGTCGGAGTACGAGTCTTCCCTCGGGCATGGGTGTGTGTGTCGTCCTTAGCATAAGTTAGTTTAAGTTAGATTCAATAGTGTGTTAGCTTAGGGACTGATGACCTCACCAGTTTGGTCCCATAAGGTTCAAATTGTTCAAATTGCTCTAAGCACTATGGAATTTGACATCTGATGTCATAAGTCCCCTAGACTTAGAACTACATAAACGTAACTAACCTAAGGACATCACACACATCCATGCCCGAGACAGGATTCGAACCTGCGACAGCAGTAGCCACATGGTTCCGGACTGAAGCGCCTAGAACCGCTCGGTCCCAGCGGCCGGCGGTCCCATAAGGCCTTACCACAAATTTCCAAATTTTCCAGTTTGTTTCTCACACTGCATGATGGCATCTACCACCAGCAAAATGCAACCTACCACGCAGCTTGCAGTGAATGTAGGTGCTTCGAAAAGCACTAGGATGAGATTAGCGTACTCTCCCGGCTACAAATATGCCTGGATTTGAACTCAGCCGAGAAGCTGTGGTCTCCTCACGCCATGGACCCCCGCCGACAAACCTAGGGCAGCTGTCCATTGCCCTGGAATTGGCTGGCTCCCAGAACCTTATCAACTCCCTTGCTACAGGTCTACGCTGATAAAAGTGGTTATTCACTCTTTCGACAGGTGGCACACGTTAAAATGATTGGACAGTGTATGATGTTGCGCTGCTGTAGGCTGACATGCGACCCGTGGAAGCAACGCGTCACTGTATTACAGTAAGACATCGATGGCAACTGAAATTTTGGTGAAATGAAATTTCAGGTAGTTAACTGCTTACACCATTCAGAATTTTCGAGCGCACCATGGGAGAAACTGCCCCGTAACACAGCTATACGCTGTAAGCAGAAAGCCGCTCCACGTACACCAAGAAATAAGTTGCTTGTATGAAACAGTGATACATAGAAAATTTCGATGCCGCGGTCCTTTCGTTTCGTTGCTGGTAATTTATGTAAGTTCGCTGTGTGTAGCTGTTTACCAAGAATATTCGAGTCATACAGCATCACTAACTTTGTTTTCTTGGTCTATGCTTATTTGTCACAACCTCTGAGAATAGTCCATCATTTTAAAACACATTGAACTTTTACAATGTGTTCTGTTAGTAGTGGCGGTTTCACGTAAAAATCAGTCATAGTAGTTTTTTTCAAGAAAGGTCTAAATTGGAACAAAATTTTAGAATTAAAAGAAAAATGAAGAAAGCTTTTGCGGAGTAAACTATGCAGCAAACAAGGTCATATGCGTGGTATAAACGATTTTAAGAACGCTTCTTTCGTTGGTCTCTTAACTCTCATTTTTTAACTTTGTTCAGATTTGTCAGGTGTGGTTTTGACTTCTATTAAATTTGTGATGACTATATCCGTGAATTTGTAGCTATCTTGTACATGATCCCACAACGAATTTTTACACTGTGTCGGAGTGCGCGCTCGGCTGGCAGAGCATTTTACCCACGAACGGCACAGGTCTCGAGTCCAGATCCGGTCCACAGTTTTAATTTGTACAGGGTACTTTTGTAGTTCCATAATAAATGGTATTCAAGATAACATTGGCGGTTTAGTGATACGGCGCACTCTGAATTACTCGTACGTCAAAATTCCGTTTCCATATTTCGCCAAAATGCCTAGTTTCAACGTTTATGTAATCGCCTGTAAAGTGGTCCGTTACGATCTCACGGTCGTTGCGCTTCCGAAAAGCAACCAGCGACGCAGCACTGGCGCCTGTGTAACACACGTGAACCAGACACAACCGGCGTCCAGAGAGACCGAGTGCGCACGGATTGGTGTGGCCTTAATACGAGTTTCGCCGATGCAGTTTCGGTAATTGGATTCGTGCTGCGGTGGCGGCGGTCGGATTTAGGCGCCGGTGCTGGCGTGGTGTGGCGTGGGCGCGTCCTGCCCGTGCCTTACGCAGTATGCAAATCCGGTCATCATAACCTCAAACGAGGTTGACGGCTCATATAGCCAGCTCTGTCGGAGGCAGTACACACGTGATTAACATGTGAGCCGTGACGTCAAACTGTATTGTCGTATATTACAAGGGACCATTAGAACTTTGCACGTCAAGGGGAATCTGCAATTGCAAATAATGTTTACAATATGCAGTAAAGAAATAAATAAAAGGAATAGCAGAAAAAGATTGTGGAAAAATTAAAAGAATAAAAAAAATGTAATTCATATTGGTAAGAAAAGCTACGTAATGTTGATCGCAAATGTATAAGATGTATTAAAAGACTTAATGAGTCACTCTAAATCCTTCATAACAAAGATAAATATAAAACTTTGGAATCAGAAATAGTAAATAGTCAGTCATCTGATGCTCCCTACATTTTAGGCCCCATTCATGAAAATAATTCTCCTGGTTGGCAAAGTGTAGCTAGAGAGGACGAAAATAATCACATAATCTCTCTAAGTCAATCTTCGCACAAATGGTCTGCAGGACCTCATGAGTTCAACATAAAATGCCGCATCGAAACACCTTCAGTAGTCTACATTTCCAGTTTCTATTTTGTTTTAGCAACCAGTTTCAGTGCTACGTTACGCCATCTTCATGCCCCTGACCGATGTATAGGAAGAATCCTCCCTCTGGTCCAATAAAAAGGAAGGCCAGTATTCAGTTATTCGTATCTGTGGATTTCTTCTTGATGCTTACCGACTCGGCAAGTGATGATGGAAAGGACTGCTGTGTCACGAAGAAATCTACGTATACCAGTTACTGAAAGCTGGCACCTATTGCTAGAGGACCAGAGGTGGGATTCTGCCAATACGACGGTCAGGGGTCTGACGATGGCGTAATGTAGCGCTGAAACTGGTTGTTCAATTAGAAATTCCGACGACTGAACGTGCTTTGATTCGACATCTAATCATATAATGTTGCATCGTAAAGGTAACTAGTGGGACTGCGGAAATAAACATAAGGATCATAGGACATCTGGTGAGACTCTGGCGAATAACTTTCACGGTACTAGAGGCAGCTATTGAGGGTAAAAACTGTAGAGGAAGACAGTGATTGGTATACATCGAGCAAATAGTAGAAGAAGTAGGTTGCAAGTACTTCTTTGGTAAATGTTGGTACAGAAGCGGAATCCATGACGGGCCGTATCAAACCAGATAGATCGCTGATGAAAAAAAAAAAACAAAAAACAAAAATTAAACATGGCTCAGACATGAAGCAATTATGCCACTTAGGCATCAGTGAATGTGCCTTACTGCTGCAACAGATCTGTTACAGAGGCAGTCATCCTTTAGAGTATGTAGTAAAATACCTGAAACCTTGGAGCTAGTGTTTGCCATATCAGCAAACAGCCTGTGCTGTATGTGCGTCTGGCTCCCTCTGATGTGGCCCGCTTACAGGGTCCCTCGCATTAATTTTAGCGTTTACGTAGTGACGTCAGAAATATGGGGTCGCGGTACATAACTTCCCTCTTCGGTAGGTCCGGCCTCCAGATCTCTGATACTGATAATTCAGTAAAGTATCGTACTCATATATCTGCCAAATTGTTAAAGATGAGCAGTACATTCAGATTTCCTCTTACGTCAGGCGCCTTAAACGACAAGGTTCATCGGCCGCATACTTAATCGGAACGGCACTGTCATGGCTAAACCACTGGTTTTTCTTCTTCCTTTTACATACGACCTTCAAATAACCCTTACAAACTAGCAAAGTAGTTTTACGAGATTCGACTCACCCCACAATAACTAATGAACTATATGGAGCTTTGGCTAGCAATGAACGTCAACACCTGTGTCTGTGTGGTGTTGTAAATGTCTTTCAAGTAGTTGTTCAAAGGAACTGTTATATATTGTGAACCTGCTTGATTTATAGCCTATTTCTCAAGAATCACTGTGGTCCAATTCGTTTTAGCACAGAGGATACGATTCCTGTCTGATGGAGTTAAATAGGACAGCTTAGTCGGCATGGCGAGGTCCTTAAACGGTTACATCATAACGCTACAAGCAGCTGTCAACGCTGAAGCTACGAACGTGCGTGTAAATTGGCGGGCTATCGAAACCTCCAAGATTAAATCGTCTCAACAAGCACCTGCTGCTCCAGCAAGACAGCAGACTTCTGTTTCTGCGGAAAATATGATCTCACCAGAAAAATCTGTCGTCATCGACAACGTTCCCAATGCCGTAATAGATGACTATGTACGACTGCTAAGCGAAATAATTTCTGGCATCAGTATCACGCACTGCTCTCACTTACCTGGAGGCAATGTTTGTAATTTTGCAAGAACGGTTGAAAATGAAGATCGTTTAGTGTAAGAGTGTCATTTGTGTGTTAAAGAGGTAATGGCGCCAGCAAGGGGAGTTAAAAGTTGACGTATACGAATTGTTTTTTCTAATGTATTTCCATTTATTAGTAATGCTGTAAACATTTTAATCGCTACGTATACGAGGGAATGTCAGACGTATTGCAACCGGCTCCTGGGTACAGGGATGCTCTGATATATAACCATTTCGTCGCACTTCTCAATACATGTTCGAAGATTTAAACGAAGTACTACTAACGATACAGAACCCCTACTAAAGAAATTATTTCAGTGCGTATCTTAACGTAGATGACGTTGAATGTCATCATTGAAAAGGTTCTGGTCATACCAAGAAAGATTGCTCGCAGTTACTATTTCGGATGGTGAAAGCGAATCTCTGACTCTCGCGAATAATACTGCCACACAAAAGTCCGTACCACTGTTAGTACAAGCCGCTGTAATAGTTCCTCAGCTTCCCACACAGTCTGGAAGAGGGAAACATACATCAGAATCTCCTACTACAGTGCAAGAAATATCACCATTGGTACAAGAAATAGTTCATAAAATTCCTCTTAATCCGACACGGTTTGGAAAAGAACAACACACATCAGACTCTGGTGATACCGTTCCAGAAATATCACCTAAACACACTAAAAGACGTCGATCTTATGTCGATTTTAATAAGGAAATTGTCAACAGTTCAGTCGTCACTAATAACAGTAATATATGTCTTCCAATGAGCACTTGATTAAAAGTCTGTCAAATGAAATTGTCAGTGTCGTTCCTCTCGAAACTAACGACTTACGTGAATTTAGAGAGACTGAATTAATATAGCATCAGGCGCAGCAGCTACTACTGATACATTACCGAATCTGGTGCTCCACATCGAAACGATGACATGATAGATACGGGATCCGAATGTGTTTCGTGCGGGGGCGAATACATAAGGGCCTCGTTGCGCGGCCACCCGCATTGCCACCCACGCCGCCCCCTCCAGTCAGCCCGCACGCTATACATTCGTTTCTTTCGTCAGTCGACTCGACTGCATCGAGTTATCCAGTAGTTGTACTTTCCTATGTAACACGCGAGTCCGCGTCACCGTATTTTATACCTTTCTTTCTCGCACATAGATAGCTAATACATATCTACGAGAAAAGTCGTGAACATTCTAGTGATCTCGATACATTATTCTGTCTGACACTTGACGAGAGAAGTCGCGAATAATCTACTGTTTTCTTGTACAGAGAACCTTCGATATGTGTGAAGAGTAGTCAATAGTGAGAGTGATCAGCTGATTCCGAAGTAAAAATATTGTTACGACATTCGTAACAGTATTTTTACTGATAACGTAACAATAGTTTCCCATACCTAACTCGTTATACCCTGACATTGACGATGTAGACAACCAATTTGCCAGGAAGAATAGGAGTATAGAATTCATAGTTTAAGCAAGAGAACCACAGTTCTAACTTTTTTATACCGTAAGATGACTTTGTCTTGTGCATGTGTATAATCAGTTTAAATAAGACTTTCTTAAACTTTTCATGTGACTTGGTTATTTTTCATTACGGTAAAGGGAAAGCTAGCTCAAGATATCTTAAGCGGCCTCTCCTTGAGGTTTCTCTGTATCCACTACTGATCTCGTCTGTACCAGATTCCTCAATGAGAGGTGTGTCTTTGGCGGGAGATATCCGTAAAGATTACCTCATATCTTCCAAAAAAAATTCAAAGATTTTTGAAAGCAACAAGAAATTAGAAATTAATCCTTCCGATTGTAAAACGGTAAACTAACGATTTTGTAGCATTACGGCAGTTAATTGATGAACAACTAACAAAAACCAAAGAAATCGACGAACATCTCCGTCTTCTGTGATCGTTAAGTGCGATTAAAAAGGAAACGGCTGATAAATGAGACACGTATTCTTCACCCTAGTGTTCGAGCAAGAACAATGCAGTAACGTGGGTACGTCAAATGTAAATAGTGTGATATTAACGTTCGATACCACACTTGTTAGAGGTTGAAGTTATCGACCGTATTGGTATCTTTGGACCCGCGAGTCGGGACGAGCGCCGCTCTGTGGCATGTATCAAGTTTCTAGCGAGCTCTCGTCCACTCCTGCTGCGGACGTTAAGTAGTAAAGTAACATAGTCTACAGCTGATAGCAAGCAAGCTCTAACAAGGCATTTAGTAACGTATGGCCTAAGTGAGCCCTCGATACTTATCTGTGTATAATTATATGTATGGAGCCAAGTTAAGTAATATATATACTACTTTTTAGCAACGACTTCCTATTATTTTAGTCGTTGCAGATCCAGAGCATGCAGCCAGCGCCTTATCGGCGTTACTGACAAACCTGCTGTGTTTTATATGTTTCTATTTAGCATTGGCCACCACTCAACATTGGCGACGACTCGTTCGTTGTCATCACAACAAATGTCTGCCCCTGGTATCCGAGTGGTCAGCGCGACAGTATGTCAACCCTAAGGGCCCAGGTTCGATTCCCGGCTGGGTCGGAGATTTTCTCCGCTCAGGGACTGGGTGTCGTGGTGTCCTAATCATCATCATTTCATTTCCATCGACGCGCATGTCGCCGAAGTGGCGTCAAATCGAAAGACTTGCACCACGACGAACGGTCTACCCGACGGGAGGCCCTAGTCACATGACAAAAAAAAATCATAACAAATAGTACATAAAGGAAACAGAACACTGATGACAGGTCTAAATACATGCCAAATAACTTTGCCTCTTCAAAAACAAACCAAGAGCATACAAATATATTTACAGTGCTTCGCAGCAACTACAGCTACTTTAATGCAGCTTATCGTGCATTATCAGATTATCATTGCTTTCATACGACAGCCATATTATTATAAACAAGAGGTTACAAGATGTCTAGCATAGGTCACACAAGAAAAAGAGCTGCAATACTAGCCAAGATATTGATTCCGTAATGATCAGCCACTTGTCCGACGAAGTTGCAGTGATTGTATAAACAGTAAAAGACAATTTGCTACGTTTGATCTCGAGTGTGTACTTATTTATCGCAAAACCCATCAATGGTGACCTGCGAAAATTGACGACGCGCTAGGCACCAAGCAAAGAATTGGTTTAGTAATTACTACAGACAGCACTGCAAGATCTAGCATGTGACATGATATAGTGACACATTACAGAAGAAAGGAGGTGGAAGAGTTTCTGACTTCCACTGATCGTGGACCGACTATTGAAAATAGTGTAGGAGAGAGAAACATTGATTTAACTGTGGCCACCTCTCATCTCCTGCCGATACTACGCCAATGGACATGTAGTGAAGAAGACAATTGCTCCGATCACGACATTATCATTTTATGCATAGGATGTGCTCAACAGTATAGGCTGGAAGCATAATACAAAACAAAGAATTGGTTCTTACAGACGAAAACTGAGAGAATTTGACGGGTAGTTGTTGGAAGCATTTCAGCACAAATATTTGCCAAACACGAACTTACATAACTTCAGAGGAATAGATCAAAATTTGGCCGTAAAAATTGAAGCGGAAACAAATACTGAAAGTCTTACCACAGAATTTGAAGAAGTTTCGAACACCACATACAGCAAAGCAGCTGGAGTGCAGAACTGACAGAAAATGTGTCCTCTGGTGCACTCTTTAATTAACTGAAATGTGTGAGAAAAACCCAACACATTAAGGCGAATTTATTAAAAGACAAAGAACAGCGAACAATTTAGGGAGCTACGAAGGCAACAATATAGTAAAGAGAAGAAGGAATACAGTGCAGCCAATCACAAAGCAAAAACACTGTCCACTAAGCAACAGTGCAGCGTACCGCCAACAAATAACCCTAGGACCGCAGTCTATCGAATCGCATAAGGGAAAATTAGAATTAACAATCCCGTGACAACGTTAAGGAAAAGTGATAACACCAAAATAACGGATTTAAATAAAATAATACGTTCGAATATTTTGTGCCCGAGGACGATCAAATTTAAGAAGCGGAACACCGTGAACTAATAAGATCTCAAATGCTACGACCCGACGGAACAGTGGATGATGTAGCTTTTTACACAGACAGAAATAGAGGAAAAAAAAGGAACTCGCCTGCATATAAGACTCCTGGTGAAAATGGTTTTACTAGTACGACCCTTTGTAGATTATATAGCGTTTTCCCCAACTATCTTGCAGTCTTACGTAACAGTTGCCTAAGAAACACTCGCTTTCCGAGATTTTGGAAGAGCCAAAATATTAGCTATTGTCAAACGTAGCAAAGAAAATATCAAAAAGTGTCCAATTTCGTCCCATCAGCATTCTGTATACGGAAGGAAAAGTATTGGAAAAGCTGTCAATTAATAGAATTATGCACGAGTCTTCTCTAAGGAACTCCCAAGCAACAGTCTCTATGTATTTACTACACAGGAAAGGACAGTCGATGCACTGTTGACTGTCAAGAACTTCGTACAGGAAAGGCCGTCACAAGGACAGTATGCAGTAATGGTCAGTCTTCATTTTCAGGGATCTTTTGACGCACCTTGTTGCGCCAGGATCCCTAAAACGCTGTAAGAATTTGAATGTCTTATGAAGCTAATAACCTGGCATAAGACCATTTCAGTGACAGGACAGCAGTGTTGGCGATTAACAGCATCAAACTAGAAAAGAAAGTGGCAAAAGGGTGCCCACTGGGGCCTTGCTGTGGCCTAGGTTTTTGGAATATACAGCAAAATTCTCTGCTAAATTGGGATCAAGCAGCAATCATCAAAACGGTACCATTTGCAGATGACTTGATCGTACTGACCAAAGCTGATCATTGCTGAGGAGCACTGCAATAGAGAAATGGAAAAAAATGACAGCTTGGGCCCAAAACAACAAAATTGGTTTGAAAGTGCCAATATGCGAGAGTGATGCTAGTAACAAGGAGAAGCGTAGAGACAAGGCATCGTTCTAAACAATATTGTTATGTAACAAGTTGAAAGATTAAAACACGTGGGTATAATTATTGATTGTAAATCTATATTCAGTTTACATGAACAGTACACGACTGAAAAATAATCGGAAATTGTTAACTCTTTCTCTAAATCAGCAAGGTTCAAATGGGGACTTGGTTGAGGAACAATGAAAATAATTACAAAAGCGTTATACTACCAATACTGGAATATGAAGCTTCTGTTTGGATACACGCATTAAGAAGAAAGCATAGCTGCATGAAATTCGAAGAATCCAGCGCTTGATTAACATAAAGACTGTTAAGGCTTACAGAACGAATTCTGCTGAAGCGTTGTGCATTGTAACAGGCGTTACAGCAATGATTATTAAATTACAGGCAATAGATGAAGATTACCAAAGAACAAAAACTGAACACACGGTCCATTCTATAGACCCTCCTTTAAATTACGGACAATGACCGCATCGAGCAACCACAGTAACTTCAGAATAAAATTACAACAAGATTATCCTATGGACTTTATAGCGCAGGGAAGTATTCAGGGAACGCAACACGTTCAGCAGTGGTAATAAAAATTAATGTCACACCTGGCTATCAATCAAAATACGCACTAAAGGAGGGGAGTACCAAGCAGTACAATGAGCGCTCTTGTGAGCCTTAGGAAAGCTAGAGAACTTACGAGAGAGAAATTACGCTGGATTCGTTAAAAAAGTCCAGGAATCATATATATTTGATAGAAAATAAACAAAATTACGGACTTGCGTCAGAGGAAGTGACGTATTAACTTCTAATAGACGAAAGCACAGGTAGGAACTCTTTGGGTAGAGGTGGCACACAAACTTGTCAAACAAGCAGCTCGAGAAAACGCAACAGAAAACTACAGCATATTACCTTCATCTGTAATCAGAAGAAAGTTAAGATGCACTTCGGAAAAAAAGGAAAAAGAAACGAGAAAGAGAATGGGCTGAATGGGGTTGGGACTACTAAAGGGACGATGACAAAATATTTTTTTTTTCCAAATTTTCGAACTCTAATTTCTCAATAGATGCCGTAGTCAACAAATCTTACAACAACGTTAACTTAGCATGAAAAATTAATGTCTTACACTGCTGTTTAGGCCAGCCCCAAGTACTGCTTGTAGGTGCGGAGAGGGTGATCAAGTAGCAGTTCACCTGTTATTGGTGTGTCGCGAACTTAATACAGAGAGGGACGACCCGAGTAAGAGTATTGCGGAAACTGGAGACAGCTAGATCGTCGATAAATCAGTTTTAGTAAAAGTTTTGCAATTTAATAACGTTTCCCACCATATAAATAATTATTTTACTAAAACATCAAAATTAAAATGATCACCTGTTTGAGAATACAGAAGTTTACAATTGTGAATATAATTGTTAGTATACTTTCATCATGTTCTGCCTGGAAACCTTATATTGATCGCTTAGGAGTTTTCCATTGTGATACGCTTCATCCATACTACTGTAACTCATTATATTTAGACCTCTTCTATATAATCCTGGTGTAATTATACCTCCTCTATATGCATCTTCGTATCTAAACATGTAATATTACAGATATTGTAATGGAGTATGATGAATAAATGAAATTTCATCCATCATTACTTTCTCTATATACAGATTGAAGAGTAGAGGGCAAGACTACATTGCTACCTTACACCCTTTTTAATCAGAACACCTGGTCCTTTGTCGTAATGCAGTCCATCTCGTGTGGCTATACCATCTCTGAACTTCCCTCATTGTCCACTCTTAGACATTATTCACCTATTACTCCGTTAACAGATAAAAAATTTTCCTCTTAATAATTTCCTTAACAAATCGTCTTTTCATGTGATCTCGTACGTTCTGCATTTTCTCCTGACTATCTAGCACCTTTCTTTCTTTCTGCTTTGGCGTATCTTTCGAAACTCAGCACATACGACAAAATTTTCCTTGTTTTCCCACAAAACACACCTCTGAAGTTGTTTTTTTAGTCATCAGTCTTCTGACGGGTTTGATGTGGCCCACCACGATTTCCTCTTCTGTGCCAACCTCTTCATATCAGAATAGCACGTGCAGCCCACATCCGCTATTATTTGCTGGATGCATTCCAATCTCTGTCTTCCTCTGCAGTTTTTGCTCTCTACAGCTCCCTCTAGTACCATGAAATTCATTCCCTGACGTCTTAACAGATGTCCTATCATCCTGTCCCTTCTCCTTGTCAGTGTATTCCACATATTCTTTTCCTTTCTGATAACGCGCAATCGTTACGTTGTAGTCCACCTAATTTTCAACATTCTTCTGTAGCACCACATCTCAATTGCTTCGTTTCTCCTTTGTTCTGGTTTTCTCACAGTCCATGTTCCACTACCATACAGTACTGTGCTCCAGATATACATTGTGAGAAATTTCCTCCTCAAATTGACTCCTATGTTTGACACTGGTAGACTTCTCTTAGTCATTAATGCCAACGCTACTCTGTTTTTGATGTCCACCTTGCTCCATCTGTCTACCAAGATAAAAGAATTCCTTAACTTCATCTATATCGTGACCATCAACCCTGATGTTATGTCTAACACTGTTTCGTTTCCGCTACTTCTCATGGCTTTCGTTTTTCTTCGATTTACTCTCAATCAGTATTCAGTACTCATAGGCTGTTCATTACATTCAGCAGATCCTGTAATTCTTCTTCACTTTCACTCAGGATAGCAATCTCTTTCACCTTGAATTTTAATTCCATTTCTAAACCGTTCCTTTATTTCCATCTTTACTTTCTCTATATACAGATTGAAGAGTAGAGGGCAAGACTACATTCCTACCTTACACCCTTTTTAATCAGAACACCTGGTCCTTTGTCGTCCATCTTATTACCTCTTGGCTCTTATACATATTGTATATTACTCGTCTCTCCCTGTAGCGTAGCCTTATTTTCCTCAGAATTTCGAACATCTTTCATACTCCAACGTTGTCGAACGCTTTTTCCAGATAGACGAATCCTATGTACGTGTCTTGAGTTTTCTTTAGTCTTGCTTCCATTATCAACCGCATGGTCAGAATTGCCTCTCTAGTGCCTTTACCTTCCTGTATGTTATTCTCGTCAGGAACTTAGATGTATGAGCTGTTAAGCTACTGTGCGATAATTCTCGCACATGTCAGCTTTTACAGTCTTCTTCTTGGTGCGGATAACCTTTTTCTGAAAGTCAGATGGTATGTGGCCAGACTCATACATTCTACACACATACTTGAATGGTCGTTTTGTTGTCACTTTCCCCAATGTTTTAGAAATTCTGATGTACTTTTATTAATCCCTTCTGCCCTATTTGGTCTTAGGTCCTCCAAAGCGTTCTTCAATTCTCATTCTAACAGTTGATCCCCTATCTCTCCTAAATCTATTCCTGTTTCTTCATCTACCACATCACGCAAATATTCCCCTCATAAATGCCGTAAATGTACTCGTTCCACCTATCCGCTCTCTCCTCTACATTTAACAGTGGACTTCGCGTTGCACTTTTAATGTTGCCACTCTTGCTTTTAATTTCCCCGAAGGTTGTTTTCACTTTTCTATATGCTGAGTAAGTCCTTCCGACAGTCATTTCTTTTTAGATTTCTTCACATTTTTCGGGCAGCCATTTCGTCTTAACTTCTCTGCACTTTCTATTTATTTCATGCCTCAGTGAGTTATATTTCTGTATTTATGGGTTTCCCTTCCTCCTTTCATCGATCAGTTGACTTGTTTCTTTTATTATCCATGGTTTCTTCGCAGTTATCTTCTTTGTACGATGTTTCTCTTTCCACCGACTGTGATTGCGCTCTTTAGAGATGACCTTTCTTTTTCAACTGTACTACCTACAGACGTATTGCTTATTGCTGTACCTACAGCCTTAGAGAACTTCAAATGTGTCTTGTCATTCCTTAGCACTTCTGTATCCCATTTCTTTACATATTGATTCTTCCTGACTAATCTCTTAAATTTCACCCCACTCTTCATCACTACTACATTGTGATCTGAGTCTATACCTGATCCAGGGTACGCCTTACAATATAGTATCTGATTTCTAAATCTCTTCCAGACCATGATGTAATGTAACTGAAATATTCCATATCACCAGGCTTTTTCCATGTATGCCTTCTCCTCTTGTGATTCTTGTAGAGAGAATTCGCCATTAATAACTGAAACATTTTCGAGAACTCAATTAGCCTTTATCCTCTCTCATTCCTTGGTCAATCCCATAATCTCCTGGAACCTTGCATTCTACTCCTTCCCCTACAAATGCACTCTAGTCCCCCATGACTATTAGACTCTCATTTCACCTTCTGTATTGTCTTACTCTTTCGATATGCACATACATTTTCTCTGTATCTTCAGCTTGCTGCGTCGGCATGAATACCTGGACTATTGTTTTCGGTGTTGGATTGCTGTCGCTTCTGATAAAACCAACCCTACCAGTGCTGCCCTACCGTCTGCTCTGCCCTACCGTCTCTCTGCCCTACCGTCTCAGCCCTACCGTCCTATTCATAACGATTCCTACTCCATTTATACCATTTGCTGCTGGTGTTGAAATTACTCCATACTTCTCTGAGCATAAATCCTTGTCTTTTTTCCATTTCACTTCACTTCACTGACCGCTACAATATCTAATTGCCGGGCGGTGTGAAGCGTCTTGTCATGGTTCGCGCGGTTCCCCCCGTCGGAGGTTGGAGTCCTCCCTCGGGCATGGATGTATGTGTTGTCCTTAGCCTAAGTTTGTTGAATCTGGATTAAGTAGTGTGTAAGTCTAGGGACCGAAGACTTCATCAGTTTTGTCCTATAGTCCTTACCACAAATACCCAATTTTCCAATACCTAATTGCGCTTTTGGATTTCTCTTTTCAGATTTTGTAGCTTCCCTACCACTTTCAAGCTTCTGACATTCCACGCTCCGTCTCGTAGAACTTTAATCTTTCGGCGGTTATTCAATCTCTTTCTGATGGTCACCTCCCCCTTGCCAGTCCCATCCCTCAGAACCAAATGGAGAGCTATTACGGTATCTTTTGCCAATGGAGAGATCACGACACGTTTTCAGTTACAGGCCTCACGTCTTGTACACACACGTTATGTGTCTTTTATTGCAGTAGTTTCCATTCAGTCGCCAATGGTGATTATTAATCAAGATTTAAGCAGTGGTGTGTTTCGAACCCTGGACCGATGTCCCTTTAATTATTAATCAAAGACGCTACGCTTGGACCACTATTTTTTTTCTTATTTAAGCTACGCTCACTCAAAAGTGATACACGGTACCACCATAGAAAATACGTTAACAGGAAGTTCCACGTATTTCCTCACTGCACTGTTTATCACACACTGAATTATTCTTGTATTGTTACGTTTCCTTACCCTATGTGGTACTGCATCACAAGAATTGGCCCTTAGCGCTTTTGTACACAGTTTCATTGGTTTGTCCTCCATTACAGACGAATCTCGGGGTTACTTTCCCTAGCTGTAACTACAGTCGCCTAGTCCGGCCATGCATCGCGTAAATTAAATTTTTTCATACTGCTTCATCTTATCATCAGTACGTATCACACTGCAAGTGACATCACTTTTGTGAACCTCCCGCTAATCAGGCACATCCCACTGAAGGGATTTAACGTTGTCGACCCGATCAGTATTCTGACAAGCATTTTTCCTCATTCGTCTCATCCTCTTCAAAATCGCGAGCGGATTGGAGGGCCCTATCTATAACGCACCAGAACTCTATTGGTGGAAGATCCGACGGATTTGCTGTCCAAAATAGTGTTTGACAAGCATAAAGATAAGCGGCAGAATCTCTAGCCGTGAGCGACTGGGCATTACCTTGCTGAGACGCAAGCCAAGGATGGCCTGCTGTGAAGGGCATCATAAACGGGCATTGAATATCGTCGATGTTTGTCTGTGTTGTAAGGGCGCCGCGGATAACAACCAAAGGTGTTCTACTATGAACAGAAATGGCATGTCAAGCCGACACTCCTGACTGTATGCCGCTTCACAGTCAGGCTGATATCCCACCGCCGTCCAGGGCGTCGCCACACATGTCCTCTCTGATCATCAGCGTTCGGTTCGAATCGGGACTAATCATACAGATAATTGACTCCAGTCAATAAGAATCCAGTTCGAAGATGCGTCTGGAGACGCCCGTGACAACTGTGGGATGCCAATCTGAATATCACCCGCCATACGGCCTGACAATCGGGGGTGTTGGTCTGGTATGCCATTCCATTTAATTTGGTCACCATACGCACATCCTCACAGCACAGAGGTACGACGACGATATTGCATGTCCCGTTTCGTTGCCCTTCGTGGCAAACCATCCTGGGCTTATATTTGAACAACCGAACGCGGCGAGAGTTTCTACTGCTTGCCTTCATGTTTGTCTAACACTGCCTTCGCAGGAAAACTCACAAGATTGCTCCCCATCTGTTAAAGTTAGCAACATTATTGACAGGGTCCTCCAACCAGTACGGGTTTTGGATGATCTAAAGCGACAGTTTGACATAATTCGGCACGACATCACTCAAGAGGATATTCATCCTTTCTATAAATCAATGTAAAGCCGAAAAACAATGGAATAAAGGCCAAAGATTGGCTTATTGCATATGTTGTAGTGGTCGTGTAAGGTCTGGCATTGTTATTCTGGAGGCTGATCCATGTTTAGACGAACTCTTCGAATTCATATTTCAAGTTTTCTGAGGGTCTCACAGTAAAAGGAAGAGCTTATGTTGGGGCCTTTAGATATGAATTCCAAATGCACGCCACCTTGAACAGCCCAGAACACAGTGAGCGTTACTGTCCCTGCCGATGGCATGGCTTCTAACATTTGTACCGCCGGAGACAATTTTTGCTCCATTGGTTCTCCCTTGCTTTCAGGGTGCAAATGATGAACCCAGATTTATCACCTGTCATAAAGATGTTAAGGAACCGATCGAACTCATTATCAAAGCACCAAACACACTGTTGACAGACGTTCTGTCTCCTATGTTTCACATCAGGAGTGAATATTCTAAACACCCGCCGTGAACACAGTTTTCTGTATTTCAGATCTGCAATAATCTCCGTACAAGCACTACTGATATGCCAGAAATCGGAGGTGTGTCTATGTTCCCTGACGATTTTCTCTGATGAGTTCATCAGCGTGATGATTCCGATCCGACTCGTTGGTTGCCGTACGCGGTCTTTCATGCCGAGTATCATGCTGTATATACCTGTCATTCTGCTACGGATGTCAGCTGTAGGCGGTTTTACTGCATTTTTATGGAAACGCAAGTTTCAGACGCTCAAAAAAGAAGCATGGTAGGGTCAAGTTGTGGTTCTGCCCTTTTGCAAATATTTTATTAGGGCTTTTGGTTGGGATCTCAAATAACGGTGGTCAAAACCGTACCAGTTGACAAAATGCTTTTTACTTCCTTCAGTGCACTTTCACCAACATTCTCTATTGTTTTAACTGCCGTTTTGACTCCGCTGAGCAGTGATGGATCCAGGTTTCATCGACAGTCACAAATGGACGCTGAAATTCTTGGTGACTGAAATTACACACAATCAAAGATACGCTGTAATGTTGTGCCGACTCGCTTTTGTTTGGCTTTGAGCAATCGGGGCAGCCACCATGCACACATCTTCTTCATAACCAAATCAACGTGAAGGATACTACGCACTCGCTCAGCAGAGATGACTGTGGTTTCGGAAAACTCACGAATTATTATTCGGCGATCTTGAATTACCATATCACGGATTTAATCAATGGTTTCCTTTGCGGTGACCTCATTCGGATGGCCGGGGTGCACTTGGTCCCGATTTGTACCGTTTAGTATATGTAAGGCCGCCGCTTATGGTATCGCGGTAGCGTTCTCGCTTCCCGAGCCCGGGCCCCGGGTTCGGTTCCCGGAAGGGTCAGGGCTTTTCGCTTGCCCCGAGATGACTAGTTGAGTCGTCTTCCTTATCATCATTCATCACCATTACGGTTGGACGAAGGCAACGGCAAATCTCCTCCTTTAGGACCTTGCCAAGTATGGCGGTGAGGGTCTCCCGCGTATTTCCCCCGAGCTCTGTCAAGAAGCATGGGACTTCATCATCATCAGTATATAACAGGGTGCCATCAGACACTTCTCCAGCAATGACAATGTTCCTCAAGGATTTCTCAATGGCTCTGAGCACTATGGGACTTAACTTCTGAGGTTATCAGTCCTCTAGAACTTAGAACTACTTAAACCTTGTAACCTCCCCACAAAAATTTAAAAAGACGGAAATATAGAATGAATGGGAGACAAGTGTAACCTCCCGCAATTAAATCTAATGACAATAAAAGTGAGAATCGCAATCTGACTCAAAGTATAAGCTGTCACGAAAATGATGAAAAACAATTCAATGATAAGAAAATCTCAGTGATAATGATAATTCAATTAAACCGAAATATCGGTCTTTGGCCCTGTACAAAACAATCAGAATTAAATTCTTACCTCATTGAAACTGCTTGTCAAATTTCTGCTCTTATTGTTGCGCACGGCTTGGAGGAACTGCATTGCAAATAATATATATATATTTTTTATTTTTAAATTCAACTGAAACTTTTCTTTAAGGGACTTGAAGGAAATCGTAATTAAATGATTTTTTTTTTTTTGTAAAAATTGCTTTGAAATCAAAATTATTATTGGGGCACTTGTTGAAAATTAATTACAATAAATAAACTTTACATTATCTGATGATTACCTTAATTAATAATATACCTCATTCAGCCTCTTGACCAGAATGCCATGTCGACGCTCTCCGACTCCTCACACACACAACTGCACTCGACTGCTATTACCCACATACTGCACGCAACTGAACTGAGCTACTGCTACCGACAGACTGCACTGGCCTACTGCTACTCGCGTACTGCTCTGCATGACGACTACTAGCGTACTGCTCGACGACTACTAGCGAACTGCTCGCAACACTCGCGCGGTCAAGCGCAGACTACCCACGATAAATGGCTCTCTGGTCAGAGATTTTATCATGCCTCGCCATCGCTGCTACGTTACATACGTGTTTCATAACCCTCCACTGGGGGGGGCAAAAATTTGGCAGCGATGGTGAGTCATTTGGACTTGCCATCGCAAGAAATTTTTACAATATTCAAATTTAGTACATAAATTAAATGTGGTGCACACGCACCGAGTACAAAATATATCAGACAAAGACAAAATGTGAGTACAAAACATACTAGCAAATCAGAAAAATGTATATACAGATTATTTGACAGATAACAGAGTGCACACGCACTGAAAAAATTCTTTAACACTTTCAGAACAAATAAACAGAATGGCAAAAAAAAAAAAATCATGTTGACAAGTGACATGAGTGCACACGCACTGCAGTTGAGAACATATCAGCAAATGATGAAATGTATATACAATGAGTAACAAATGACATAAGTGCATACACACTGAAGTATTGAATATACAGAATGAGTACAAATCATATTGAAAAATGAGAAAAGTGCACAGGCACTGATGTTCAGTAGAAAACATATTAACACCTAACAGAAGTGCACATGCACTGTATTTCAGAACATATCATTAAAATAAAAAATGTATATACAATATAAAAGACAAGAGTGTACATATACTGTACTTCAGAACAAATCGAAAAATGTCTTTAGCATTTTCACAACAAATAAACATATTGGCAAAAAATCATATCGACAAGTGACATAAGTGTACTCGCACTGGAGTTCAGCAAATCGAAAAAAATGTATAGCCCATGAACATAAATGATGCTAGCAAAAATGATTTTCACTATGTGACAAGAATTAGGATAGGAAAGGGAAGGATTGCATCATGGTTGTAGCACTTTAGATTGCACACAGCTGTTCTGAAAGTCCATATCTTTCCACAGAAGTACAACACCAAGTGACACAATTTGAAGTTCTTTTCCCATCAGAATTTATCAGTGTAGCCAAGACAATGAACTGTCATAGTAATATTCCATGTTTTCATTTTGGCAGTACATTAGGTACACCAAACAGTGGGACCATAATAACGTCTTCATCGCTCACGGTGGTGGACAGCATGACGTGTCAACACCACGCTCTTACAAGGCACACCAACGTAGAATTAGTGCAAAACCAAATATAGTGCTCCATGATCACTAGGATAAACAGGACAAATGGACATTGCAGTAATTAGGGTAGTTAGCTCATAAGGTAAAGGACATTAGTAGTTTGTGGCATTCATAGCCCAGTTATTGAACATTTCTGTACCATGTATGTAGTATTACAGAAAAATGTTCATTAATTGTTTTACATAGAATCAGTAACCTTCTTTTCCTAGTTACAAAGCATTATTAAATAATCGCATTCTTTTCCAGTTACAAAGTATAGCATAGTTAATTAATCATTTGTCATTCCAATAGTAATCTCATTCTTGTCCAGTTACAAAGCATAATTAATCACTTGTCATTTCAATATAGTAAGAATCATTAGCCTTGTCCTAATTACAAAGTATTATTAAACAATCGCATTCTTTTCCAGTTACATCTTAATTAATTATTTGTCATTTGAATATAGTAAGAATTATTAGCCTTCTCCTAATTACAAAGCATTATGAAACAATTGCATTCTTTTCCAGTTACAAAGTATGGCATAGTTAATTAATTATGTGTCATTCCAATATAGTAATAATCATTAGCCTTCTCCTAATTACAAAGCATTATGAAACAGTCGCATTCTTTTCCAGTTACAAAGTATCAACATTGAGAACAAGAGCTAATTAATGGCATAATTAATAACATAATTCATTGAGTGACATTAATTATTGGCACTCAGTGGCCAGCAAGTATTGAATAGAATAAAACATTGTTCATCATTCAGTATTATTCAGATCATTATGAAGTCATTATTAAAAATCAATTAATTACAGTCATAGCATTAATAATCATGGGCATTATAAGTAGTCTCATTACAATAAAACATTGTTCCTCATTCAGTATTATTCAGATCATTATGAAGTCATTATTAAAAATCAGCTAATTACAATCATAGCATTAATAATCACAGGCATTATAAGTAGTCTCATTACAATAAACAGTGGCAGTTATTAGGCAGTTACAAAGCATTATTTTATATATATATATATATATATATATATTGTATCATTAAGAAGTCATTACTGAAGTGACATACTATTCAGAGCTAATCAGCATTACTCAGAACTTTCTCAAACTGGTATCATTATTTGGGTCTGTTAATACATTTTTTGTTAGCCATGCATTGCGTTGGGATCGATAATTAATTGCTGAGGCATAACACTATTTGCTTTCGACCTATTGCTGCAAATGAGGATAGGTAACGTCACTCGTCATGAGTCAGCTGTAGCAAGGTTATGTAACAAGGCAGTATATGTGATCACATTTATAAATGATAAACACAAATGGGTAAAAAATAAAAATGCAAGTACTAGAACAGGTATAATAAGTAACAGGTTTAGTAAGTATCATGAAGAGCTTCTCCTGGAAAAAATACAAAATGGATTATTGACCTGAAAGAAGAAACGCACACTATGCTGAAAAGTAGTGAACTTCAAATTAACAGGTAGTGAAATGTGTATAAAATTGTGTTCCATAGCTGTCCTTTCCAAAACTTTCCGTCATCCTACTATGCAATATAACACCTGCTGTCAAAACAAACTGCAACAAATACTTAAATAACTACATAGCCTAAATATAACTTCAACATTATCCTCATCTGTAAAGAAAAAAGAACTTCATTATCCATCACTTCATTATCCATATTATCATAACTTCATTATTATCATCACCTGTAAAGAAAAACTTCATTATTCATAATACCATATCCTTCATCATCATTCATCAGCATTCATTATCATCTACAAAAAATCACTTCATTACTCATTATACAACTATTCCTTATCTCTAGCATATTTCATCACTAAAACTAAGATGTGTAGTTCTGTCTGACAGCCTGCATCAATCACCTTGTATTCTGAAAGAAAAAATTAGTTGAGACTGCTATTCTACGATGAGCATAGTATATTCTTGTCAATGCTTGTTAATCCTGATCCATTTACTCTTCCTCATAAAGTTATTGCATCTTCTTTCGTTTATTCTGTAGGTGAAATTCCCATTTCTGTTGAATTTATATCTTACACGCATCATTTCTTTCTGAAATTGATGAACAAAGATTAATGTCCTGCATTTAAATCATATACCCACTAGATAATGACTGGTTTATGGTAACATAATTAACCATACCGCATAACATGACAGAAAACGTAATATGTCAAAGACATTGACAGTGTTCAGATGCAAAATGTACAGAGAATATCACAATGCAGCAGCAAAAGAAAATGTAAAACAGTCACGGTGTTGAGATATCATAGGGCAAAAAAAATGTCAAAGTCAACTGGTGTGTTATATCTTAACTATTTCACAGTGCATACTAACAAAACTGGAGTACAATCATATACACACAAGAAAATGGAAAATGTGCACGGTCTGATGTGTAACGACAAGAAAAGCGACCTGCTAACCTTACCTTGCCGGGCACTTGCCAAGAAAAAATACGATAATCATCAGTAATTAGTCAGGTGAATATAATTGCATTAGTAAATGGCATCATAGTGTGTTGAATCATAAAGTGTCTTCATTCAATAAAGGGTTTAATATTTGACCAATGGTGGTTGCCTTTCCATTTTCTGGTTCTCAAAGTTTCGACGTGTACAACATTGGGGTGAGGGATGCTGCGAATCCGATATGGACCTGCGTATAGAAGTTCAAATTTACTGCACTTACCTTTTAATTTGCTGGATAAATAGTGTGTACGTACTAATATCTTCTGTCCAACGTGAAAGTCGCGGCGTGTACAAACCTGTTTTTGCTATCTTCTCCGGCGCTCTGCGGCACGTTTGATGTTGTTCAGCGCAATGTCAATTATTTCATGGTGTCGTAGGCGACGACATTTAGGGACGTTTACTAATTCTTTAAATTTGTTTGGTGGTTCAACGTTTTTCAATATAACAGACGGAGATAGCATAGTGGATTCATTTGGAATGGAATTAATTCCGTCTTGGAATGAGAGTATGTGTGTATCCCAATCAATATGTCTTTTGTGGCAGTATATTCGACACAGCTTACCAATTTCTTTCATCAACCGTTCACAGGGGTTCGAAGAAGCATGGTACTTGGATATATAAATCGCAGAAATGTTTCTAGCTCGTAACATGCTTGTCCATGTAGCTTGCTGTAAAAGAATTTTGTGTAAGTGCGTTCGTTCGTCGTCTGTAGTTGCACTGCTTTGTCTAACTTTATCGGAAATCATTTGCATTACGTCGTAGTCAACTTCGTCTGGAGTATTATAGTTGTGTACGTACGTATCCGTGAACAATGTGGGATTACAGTCTATGTTACGTGATACGGAAATGACCTCTGTGCGGTTAATTGTTTGTTCTTCCGCAGATAGTGAGTGCTGAAATTCTATAGCAATTTGTATATTTTCATCCTTCAACATTAAATAAGAATTCTGAAAATCAATGACTGCGTCGTGTTGTACCAGAAAATTCGTACCTAAAATTGTCAATAAAGGAACAATCCAAAAATTAGAGTGAAAAGTATGACCTGCAATACAAAATGATAAATGCGTCTGTAATTTAACGTCTACTCCTTTACTCGGTACTGCTCCTTTCGCTTTTGTTTTGCCCAATGGTAATGTCGGATACGTATTCTCTTTGTTACACTCGTTAAAAGGTTCTTCATTTATTACTGATATAGGTGATCCGGAATCGATTACTGGTGAAAATTTCGATGAACCAATTTTAATTTCGATAACAGGATGTGAAATAGATTTCTGAACAAATGGTCTTTCCTGCAAAAGAGTGTCTCTGATGTCGTCAAAGGTAATTACATTTTCGTGAACAACATTTTGCGTGTCAAAGGTAGTGCTTGTGTTATTGGAAGATGCGACCTATACAGTATCTAGTCAGATTCAATCTGACGTGTTACTATTTTCAGCTGGATGTTGTGGCATTTCTACTATTTGAACTGTTCTATTATTTCTTCCAGACGTATTACGCTCTGGATGATACCTACTGTCGGGTTCATTCATGAGAATATGTTCTTGCGTATGATTTTGCTGTTGGTGAGACCGACTGTTATTATATGTACGCTGATAATTGTGCTCATCGTTTTTACGTCTATCGTGAAAGTCATTCCTATACGGTGCATTGCGATAGGAATTGAAATACTGTCTTCTTTGTACGTAGTTGTTTCCTTGCTGCCATGCGTTACTATTTGTTGGAGCTGGGACTATACGTGCACGCGGCGAAACATTAAAGCCTGGTTGACCTTGCAGACCGCATTGTTGGTTAGGTATGCTAAGCGGCTGACTTTCATGCTGTTGTGGTGAAAAGGTCTATTGTTACCAAAAAATGCGTTTGCTGTTAATTTTACACATACTGATGATTACGATTTTATCCGTTATTAAAATTCTCGTGATTCTGGAGTGCCTAATGAAAATTGTCATATTCGGTAAAAATTTGTCTTATCGGGTTTTCGTTACAACGTTTCTTAATTCTACATAGAGCAATAGTTAAAGAGCTATTTTGATAGATATAAAGGGTAGTAGAAGAGAAGGCAGCAGTGCAGAAAACTAAAGATGAAACAGCACTACTACAGCTCGGGGCCCTATGCTCGCTACGGCACATATTCATTAAAGCGTAATGAATCCCCTGAGGTCTATTACGCACTGCAAATAAATTTTAGCTTTTGCGTTGCAGGCAATGCCGGTAAAATTCCAAAACCAAATTGTTGTAACCATGTTAATTCAAGTTTCCTCATTACAGGCAATGCTGATGAAAATACAATAACAATTTGTCGCTTCAGGTTCAAAGCTAGTTTCTCCAGTACAGGTAATAGCGGTGAAAGTACAAAAATAAATTGTCGTATACAGTGCAAATCGTGTATCTGTGTTCTGCCATTATTAAATTCCTTACATTTTCTTACAGATAATATTTTCTCGTAACCAACGTCCTCGTCACTGAATTTAAGAACACGTTCGGGTTTGTGTGAGAATCTGTTTGTTTGTGTCATTTCGGATCTCAAGTTGCGTAGCTTTTCAGATTTTAAGTCGCGTAGCTTTTCGGATTTTAAGTCGCGTAGTTGCTGTAAATTGCTCACATTATACACGCTGCGTAAGTCTGACAAATGTTCGCAAAGTGGCGTCTGCTGTGATGTGTTATTAACTGAAATGCTTTTTATTTCTGTTACTTCTTGTTGTAAACTTGACAACTTCCTACGTAACGTGTTGTTAGATGAATCGATCTCATTAATTGTCTGCTGTAAATTTTGAAATTCAGGTGTTTGGTTAAATGAAACCGGTGCAGTATCGTCTGATTTATTATCATTATTACTTTCAATAGCATCAATACGACTGGCTAATTCATCATATTTTTCAGTCAGTATTTTTCCCTGTTCATCGGTTTTAGAATCGGACGCATTAATCTGTTTTTGCAACTTACGTGTAGTTTTTGATTTAAGATCAGAAATTTCATCACGTAATTCCGCGTTCAACTGTTCTATGGTATTAATTTTGTCGGACACTGTAGTAATATTATTGTCTACATACGTTTTTGCCTTCGCAAACATTTTACGTTTGTCTTCCTGTCTCTGTGCTGTGATTGTTTCCATTACTTGTCGTTTCACTTTGTTTTGATCCTGAATAAATTTGCGGAAACGCGTATCACTGTTTTGTATATGGTGATTAAGACGTTCGTTAATTTGAGAGTTCTGTTGTTCGAATTTCGCGTCTATCTTTGCGTCCATTGTGCGCGAAAGTTCTACCGTCATTGCTTTAAACTCTTCTCGTAATTGTGTAGCTTTTTCAGAGCATTGTTTAGCGACTCCGCTAATTTCGTCTCTGAGTGTTTCTGTTGCGGCTGTTTGCATTTCCCTTAATTCCTGAGCAACAGACCTAATTTCTTCGCTACTTTTTTTTGAACAAGCCTCAATTTCCACGCGCAACTGTTCCTTAGTGTCATGGCACTGCGCGGCAACGGCTCTAATTTGTTCACTAAGCTGTCTGGAATTGTCGTCTAATTTTTCATTTAACTGTCTGGAATTGTCGTCTAATTTTTCATTAAGCTGTTCGTTCTGTTCCCTAAGTTGTTTAAAATCTTCACTTTGTTTGTCTAATTTTTCATTCTGTTGTTTGAAATTCTCTTTAAATTGTTTGTTATCTTCGCTATTTTGTATCAATATCGCCATAATTTGACCCAATGTAACATTATCTACTCCATTCTCTGTACCGTTGGACGGTGTATTTGCAAGTGTCGCGTTTTGCGTGACCATTTGGTCATTCTGTAATTTACAAAAACGTTTATCAGTCGGATGTACACTGTCAGACACTATTTCGGAATTAAATAAATCCGTCCTACTTTGTGCATCCTGTTCATTTTCGTTAGACAAATTTGTGTGTTCATCACGTAAATTTAATAAAACGGTTGTGTTAGGCTGGGCAGCGCTCATTACAATAGAGCGTCCCGCGTCATCGATTGTCGTCAAATCAACAGAGGACATAACCGAGTTCGTTTGTTCATCATTAAGACAAAAGTCATCATTAGTGGTTGGAATGCACTGATTGTTATTGAACGCAGGATTGTCATCATTACACTGCGTGTCACAATTACTATCGGTTAAGTTGTTTAAGCCGGTAAATTCATTCATAATACCTCGCGATACACTATTCACAGTCTTTCGCGGCATTTTTACAATAGTCAATTATTCACAAAACAAATAATCACAAATGCAAAAGCAACACACAAATACAACAGAGCAACGAATTGCCGTTGACCTGTAGAAAGAAAGTCATAAGATTAGTAAAAGCGTTGCGCCAAATCCTAATTATATCTAAGCAATAAGAGCAGATATCTGACTGTTGTTCAAAAGACTCTCAACGAAATTCGATCCTGGACTGGGTGTCGCCAAGTGTAACCTCCCCACAAAAATTTAAAAAGACAGAAATATAGAATGAATGGGAGACAAGTGTAACCTCTGCTCTTATTGTTGCACACGGCTTGGAGGAACTGCATTGCAAATAATATATATATTTCTTTTTATTTTTAAATTTAACTGAAACTTTTCTTTAAAGGAATTGAAGGAAATCGTAATTAAATGATTTTTTTTTGTAAAAATTGCTTTGAAATCAAAATTATTATTGGGGCACTTGTTGAAAATTAATTACAATAAATAAACTTTACATTATCTGATGATTACCTTAATTAATAATATACCTCATTCAGCCTCTTGACCAGAATGCCATGTCGACGCTCGCCGACTCCTCACACACACAACTGCACTCGACTGCTATTACCCACATACTGCACGCAACTGAACTGAGCTACTGCTACCGACAGACTGCACTGGCCTACTGCTACTCGCGTACTGCTCTGCATGCCGACTACTAGCGTACTGCTCGACGACTACTAGCGAACTGCTCGCAACACTCGCGCGGTCAAGCGCAAACTACCCACGATAAATGGCTCTCTGGTCAGAGATTTTATCATGCCTCGCCATCGCTGCTACGTTACATACGTGTTTCAACCTAACTAACCTAAGGACAACACACACATCCATGCCCGAGGCAGGATTCGAACCTGCGACCGTAGCGGTCGCACAGTTCCCGACTGTAGCGCCTAGAGCCGCTCGGCCACTCCGGCCGCCCCAAGGATTTCTCAAAGAAATCGTTCTGGTCTTCTGTTGTGTTGGCTACTGTGGGAGTCAGCTCTGACACAAACAAGGTGGAAAAGAAGTTGAGATGGCCGGTGGAAGGAATCCAAAATGATCTGTACATACATATGCAAATTAGTAGAAAACTTTCCTTCTAAAATGGAAATAAACATATCTTCTCGTTACAAGGTGGTTTCTTGCGTTTCCTGTGCCTACTACAAGCAATTACTTTACTCGCTATTACTACTCGCCGAACGCAGGTTAAATATCGGCTTCCTATTACTCAGTACTCATGCTGTCGGAGTCTGCGACGGAACTAGGCCCGTCCAGCGATGGGCGACTGTTTAAGTGAGCGTTGACAGGGGGCGTTGAAATCTGCCTTCCTACAGGCTCGCGCTGCCCACTCTTCCCATTGGCGTGCCTCTTTGATGCTGTTTCCGGCCGCTTTGCTGGTCGGTGTGCAGCTGATTCTTAAGACATCTTCAGTGACGGTGCATACTTGTACTTCATACAGTTCTGTTTTGATTTGTGAGGCAGTAAAACCCTTCCAATTAGAAAGTTTCGTAACAGCATGAAAGACGATTTTCTCCATCTATCAGACGCAGTCGACACATTGACCAGTTCGTACGGATGTCAACAATAAACTGTTGTTGAAGTACTGTATACGATCCTTGGAATAATCAAGCTTACGAACCATGAAGGCGCAACATGAAAGACCTATAACATCATGGAAATTTACCAGACTTATTAAACCACACTCGTACAAGTTTCTCAAAGGGGAATCTGTATACGTAGTAGGTTTGTTCGTCCGGAACAATTTCTAACGTTTGTAAAATGGAAGTATGAGATTATTAACTGCCTGAGAATATTTACATTTCATTTCTCACCGAAATGGAAAGTGTAGGAAGAACAGACCCAAAGAATATTTGTGTGAACCCGGATAAGACGTCAGTGTTCGTTAACTGAGAAGTAGCTCTGCACTGGCAGAAGAGTTGTTGGATGGAGCAATTTCATCTCGGCGTGGCGGCCCGGCAGAGAAATTTAATGCGCAGAGAGACGGGAATAAGCCTGGCAGGGGCCGAGGGCCTCCACTCCGCGGACGTCAGCTGGTGGCGGGGAGCGGCGCAGCCGAACGCGCGCCACTGATAACGCTGGCATGCGGGCTGCCTAATTAGCCGTGAAAGAAAACACGCGGGGACAATGGCAGACGCGCCATTGTGCCGCTGTGGCTGGCGGCAGCTATGGCGGGCGGCTAGCGGGGGTGGATAGGGGAGGGGGTGTTCTGTCACCCAGACAGAGCGCGGCATGGCGTCCGTTCTATTGCTGCGGCGTTGCATACTGACGTCCCAAGGCAGCCGCCGCTGCTTCCCACTGTCGCACTGTGTCGGACAAAGACTAGATTAAAGATCTAGTGCTTAATTCACTGTGAATGAACTGAAGGCTCGATAAATCCTGACAGCACAACTCCAGTGACGTATTAATACATTACTAACGATATTGTTCATTTGGTGTGCATGGGTCAACATTTATATATACACTTTTTGGCACAAAACTTTCAAAACTTTTAGACACTTGCTTTAGTCTGCAAAACGTTTGATAAACAGATACAGTTTGAAGTTTAGAAGGGCACTGAGTTAATTTAGAATGAGCTGGAGGCTGCACTATTTTTATATTTATATTCTTAGAATAATTTTTTCACGAATGTCAGATGGTACATTTTGTTGCACCAGCACCCATTTCCCCGCGGCTTCATCACCGTACGCGTTTGACAGGGTGAACGTTAATAAAATTAAGAAACTGCAAGGACGGATTACTGATTGGAAAAGGAGGAAGGAGAGGTCTTACGAACACGTGTCTCGAAGGGCATCTTTGCCACGGTAGATGGTACTGACTAATGCCAGTTCCTCTGAGATGACCTTGACTAATGCCAGTTCCTTTGACCATGTGTCGTGTATTGCAGGCTGTGTGACTGACGCAGCATACTGTATGAGTCGTCGCGGCTTCCATGAGGGCGCGAGCGAGCTTCTACTGACGCCACTTGCGTGCGCGTTCCATCGCCTCTGCCATCGTCGTAGCACCTTCTCTGAGTTATGCGCTCCCTCTGGGGCTGTGTGTGGCGAGTGGTGTGTCGGATACTGAGCTGGACGGGCGTACTTAGGTATTAGCCATCTGGGCGATTGCAGCGAGTTCACACCGTTGGACGTTGGGCTATGGGGCCGGCGTTTTCCTGCAGATTTGATCGTTGATATCGGAAGGTTTAGTAGGCAAGGAGCAGCTTTCGTTGCCTGCGACCTGGTTAAGGCGTGCACCAATCAGTCGTGGTGTGCTAAACGCTCTGGGATGTATTGAACGACTTCAAAGCAGCCACGAGCACCAGGGCAGTATTATCCGATGCTTACATAAAGTCCTAAAGCTATCGACCTCCTTGGAATTTGTTTGAAATTATCTTTGAAGGCGGCTTAGTTAGTACTGTGTTTAAAGATTTATTATGGCCGGTGGGAGATGGCCAGGACTCCAGTTTCTTCACGACTTTCGTTGAACCGTTTGGGGCTGTGTGTCCCAATCTGGAGGTTTCAGTACTCGCCAAGCTACTATTTTGTAATGTTAATCTTGTACCTGATATTATGGTTTGCTATTATTGATTATTTGGCACCATTGGTTGTAATTTCTTTTATTTGTAGACCCAATGGCCCTTCCTGGGATGAGTTACTAGATTTGATCCTGTAAAAGTTGTGCGCGGCCAGCCTAAAGGTACGCACATGTCGTGTGTGTGTGTGTGTGTGTGTGTGTGTGTGTGTGAGAGAGAGAGAGAGTGCTTCTATTTGCCTACTCTCTTACTCCGTGCTAAGGAACCCTTTGCCTTATAGGTGTGCAGTTTAACCGACCTTCTGCCATTTGGTGCGTATCCAATTTACGGTTTCTAATGGCCCCTAGGATGCCCCAGTACAGCAATATATTTATTTTTTAAATGAATGATAGCCTACTTTTTATTGCTGGGAAGATTAACTTTAAATATTGTGAGTGGTCCGCTCCCGTACTGAAGTTTTAATCATAGAATTTTTAATTGCCCATTTAAGTATTATTGCGAATGTTATTTTTTATCAAACTTATTTTACTGTTTGTTGCTTTTTATATGTTTTCATCTTTGTATCGGCAGCGCTCGACGCGTTGCCGTTCTGCTGGTCCGGGGCAGGGATGCGTTTTCCCTTCTCCTCCTGCTGCTTTCATGACATGGCACGAGGCTTAAGTCCTCCCAGGTGACACGCAATTCTGCAGAACTCCCGCTCCAGCCGCAAGTTTCGTGCCATGGAGGGGTGCCGTCAGGTGAGAAATAAAGAGTCAGTATTTCTATTATTGTAAGGCCCTTGTGGGTGTGTCATGAAAGTATATGGGCAAACTGAGCTCTGAGATTCTTGATTTCTTTAAAAAGACTTCAATTCTCATTATCGATTCAATTGTTTTACAGGCTCAGTAGTTTAAGTCCTTAAAGTGATTTATGTGGAATATACATGTGACCAATCAGTGAAGTACTACTCTTCCATCGATCTACATGTGGGGCAAATTGGGGCAGTTTGGGCGTATCTTGTCTATATGAGAGTAGAATAACCAGTGGAGATGTATGCATTTTAATGTCTTTTATTTAATGTTTAATGAATTTATAAGTCCTATTCTGGGACTAACCCTTGGTTGTGATCTAGTTGCGGGGACAGAGCGCGGCCGCCAGTTTATTTAGCTAACAGTTTGCAGTTGGACCACTATGTGTTGCATAGTTGACGTTTTTGAGAACTATTCGTAATTTTGTGTATAAGGCAAATTTCCATATATACTGTGAATTTAATTTAAAAATCTTAAGTATTCGTACATATTTCGCAACTGTTAGTTGACCCATGACTGAAGTATTTTTAAATAATCATATTTGTTTTTGAATTACAAAACATACCTCAAGTTGGATCACACTTCCACGTGTTTCCTTTATATTAATTCTGATCCTTGTTCTTGCTATCAGTTGGTAGCTGCAGAGCGTGGTTACGTTGTTGTGCAAGGGTTTTAGAGCTGTCTTCCTTTTGGCGACATTTGTCGTTCCTTTTCAGTTATAGTGCTTATACATTGTCATTCCTTGAGTTATTATTTTAATACTGTTAGTTGTTTGCCGGCCGGTGCGGCCGAGCGGCTCTAGACGCTTCAGTCTGGAACCGCGCGACCGCTACGGTCGCAGGTCCGAATCCTGCCTCGGGCATGGATGTGTGTGATGTCCTAAGTTTAGCTAGGTTTAAGTACTTCTAAGTTCTAGGGGACTGATGACCTCAGATGTGAAGTCCCATAGTGCTCAGAGTCATTTGAACCATTTTGTTAGTTGTTTCACGAGGTCACTACCTATCATGGATACCAGGGGTGCCCTGGTATTTAGCATCGTAAGAATCACCTACAGTATGAATTAATAATGGCTCGTGGACTGTCCATAGACGATAGCGTCCCAGAACTGGCAGCTAGGTTGCTCACGTCAGTGGAGAGTCCACTTTGCCTTTCTTCGGATACCACACCAGTGGGGAGGTAGGTTCCTCTCTTCCTATTATTTGAGCCGCTTTATATGATGTCCAACGTAATGTTTCTTTCCTAGAGTGCAGCCAACACACCTGTCAGCAGTGTTGTGGGATCCACGCGCACCTAGCACATTGGGGAACCGCTCATTGGATTTCTATCATATTGAACTTGAGGATTCCGATAAGCAAGGTCTTAAACAGTTACTTAATCGGATAAGAGACTTGTTTGTTAGGACGTTATACTAAGTTTAGAGAGCCATAGTGTGGGGTCAGAGAAGGAGGTTTAAAGTCGTAATCAGCAGCTTGATGATAAGCGGTTCAGTGGCCGAGGCCTTGGTAGTCTGCCATCTGATTTCTTTTCCAAATTGCCCAATTCTATTACATGCGTCCTTAACGGTATTTTTGAGTTTTCTATTATTTGCATAAAGTGCAGCAGATTCTGGCGCTGCTTGACCGGTTTGAGTCTCACGCTGCTGTCCTGCGCATACGACACCACTTCTTACTTTGCTTTATCCATTAACAGAATTATAGACAGAAAGTTTCGGCGCGCATGCGCATTGAGCTTGAGTGGAGGTATTATTGGCGGGTGCAGGTAGCTTCGGAACCACTGAACCAGTATGTTGAATGAGTGCGCATGGCTGTGTCAGTACTCAGTAAGGGAGTTACCGAATCTGACAGTTTCTCCTATATTTTAAAAGATATGTGCCCAGAAGATAGGTCTCTCTTGGTGTCTGCGTGCCGCACGACTACTTTTGATGAATTTCAGGAACTGCTGGAGTCAGTTGTTGTACCGACCTTCACTGACGAGCAGAGCGGGTCAAATGGGAGTATACCGTCGACGACTTTGATTTCGCGGGGTAACAAACCACGATCCGAATGTGACTGGTCCGATCGCAAGCATTGTTTCCAATCCGGGACGATTGACCACTTTGTGTACGAGTGTTCCCTGTTGTGAGAAGCCCTAGATCTAACAGCCCATGCCATGGGTGGGGGGGGGGGGGGGTCGGAGATCGAGCATGTTAGAGGAGTTTATCGTTTAGTGGTAAGCGTAAGCGTGCTATGAACCAGTTTGCGCTTTACTGGACTCCGGTAGTTCGCTCCCGTTACTTGATTACAAATGACGCCTAGAGTTTGGCTACTTGTGTAAATTGTCTCCCATGCGCTTGTCTTCCCAGAAATGTCATGCGGATAATGGGCAAGACGTGCCTCTGGTTGGCGAGGCACGCGGTAGTTTATCCCTTTGTAACTTCTCGTGGCCGGTCACGCTTCTCGTAGTTCAGAACTTGGCAGTCAGCTTGTTGCTCAGCTACGACTTTATCCGGGGGACCAGGCTGGACCTCGAATTTGCGAGTGGTACCTTGTCCTTTAAATTCTCCCCAGCGGAGAATCTTGTCCTCTGCTATTGTCGCGGTCCGAGCCCCATTAATTCTGTAAGTTGCGAAACTGGGCAGTTTTTGGTTGGTCATCTTCAGCCAAAAAATGCGAGACAGTTGTTGGACCTGTTTTAATAGTTTCCGGATGTCTTGTCTGACAAACTGGGTTTACAACTTTGATTCAATATAATATTCGTTTAGTTTACGATGTTCCAGTTAGACAGGCCCCTTATCTTTCCCAATTTAAAATGAAAATTTTGTGGCAGAAGGCCATTGCTATGTTGCGAGAATAGCCTTCTGCTTCACCATCTACTCCTCCAATATTCATTGTCTGTAAAGCTCAGGGACTGGACCATAGACCGGTAGCTGATTATAGGGTCCTCAACAAAAAGATCTTTTGGAAACTGTCCCGATCTTCACAACTGTTTTACGTGCTTTTATGTGGTTAGTTGCTTCACTATGCTCAACTTGAATCAAACCGATAACCGTTGTCTCTTCGCTGACTAACCTAAGCATGTCACAGCCTTCTGCACGGATTGTAATGTGAATGTGTTTAATAAGTGTTATTTGGGTAGGCAATTGGAGCCGCTGTTCTTTGTCGTTTATTGGATCGTGTGTCTTTTCAACTACCTTATGTCGCTATCTATACCCGTTCGTTCGAGGAACAAATATCTCCCCTTGGTCAAATTTTGTCCAGACTTCGTTCCGCTCGGTCAACAGTGAAGCCATCCAAGATTACCCACGCAAGGAGCCAAATCTCATTTCTTGGTCACCTCATTTGATGTGATGGCATTAGGATCGACCCGGAATGAACAACGGACCTGAGGAAGTTTCCTCCACCTAGGAGTAAAAATGAGGTGACCACGTTTACACGAATGGCAAATTATTTTTGGAAATTTTTTCAGAATTTCGTGCAACTTATTGCTCCCCTTAATAGTTTGCAGTGGGAAGGAGAGAACTTGGTGTCGGTAGAAAATCAGCAGGGTGCTTTTGAGGCTATTAAGAACACTAATTCTCCGGTATTGGCTTCACCTCATTTTGACAAAAGATTTATTGTCCAGACAGACACTTCGAACGCTGGGGTCGCCGTGCTTCTTCTCTAGGAGGATCTGAGTTAAAGATGGCCTTTAGGTTTTGTGTCGAGGAGACTGACTGGTCCTGAACTTAGGTATTTACTGCATCAGTGTGAGGCTCTAGCCATTCTGTTCCCCCCTGAAAGTTCAAACTTTATCTTGAACGCACTGAATTTTATTTAGTAACTGACAATCAACGTTTGGTTAGGTTCTGGCTAGGTCCAGGAAAATTGCTTGGATTGCAAGATGAGCTGTAGGCATATCAGCCTTCTGTTTCAAGCTCCACCTTGTTAAAGGCTCCGATAAACAGGGAGTAGACACCCTTAGTCATATGTTTCAACAGATGGTGAGAGGTGGAACACCACTCTGTCACTTTAGCTACACCGTCGGTCACATTAATATTCGTATCTTAGGTCATGAACTCCCTGTTCCTCAGTACCATATTTGGTATGTGTGGCTTATAACTTCTTTACTTGAGGAAATTGTGGGCAGAATGTTCATATACGTGTAGCCTACAGAGAACTTGTACCCGAGGGGCCGTAGTGTAGACGATGGAAAACAGGGAGAAAGGCGGATTGTGGGCCATAAACGTTGTGTTCAGCGACCTGGCTGTTTGAGTGATTCGGAGAAGCAACGTTGCAGAGAGACCCCAGGCCATGGCACTCCATGCTTCCCACTTAGGTTTTTACCTGAGCCAGGTAACAGTCCGCTGTGAAGGCGACCAGTTGGTAGAAAATGGGTGGAGGGATCCATTTAAGAGAGACTGCTTTAATCAGAGCTCTCATGCAACAGCGGGACGGTCATAAAACTACAAGATTCTCATATTAGGAACTGGGCAACACGAACAGAGCAGGTGGTGCACGTGTTTATTCGAGACAATATTGTAACTCCCCTGAGGCCAGGAAGTCGCCAGGTTCTTTTAGCGAGCGGCAAAAACATTTCATGGGCGCGACTTCCAGGAAGATTGACAGCCTTCTTTCAGAAACTGGAGATGGTCGGCCTGGGAGATTAGATCTCTCTGTATAAAGATTAGATCTCTTCATAAATGAAGACTGTAGCCCCGTTCATGGAGACTTTTTTGCCCAAAGACGGCAGTGCTTACCATGAGAACGACGCCTCATTGGTCTAAGAATCTTCTTTCAGGCAAGAGAGATTCTGAGTATCAGATTGGCTCCGCTCAGGATAAGCAAAGCAGATGATTGCTCCTCCAGCTTGAGAACCCCGGTGCTGTGTCTGGATTGGCTACGAATCCAGCAGAACAGTCAAGAATAAATATTCATTTAGTGGAGAATAGCTCGACACGTTTGTACAACGTGGAGGCAGGCTTTCTCTGCTAATTCGGCTCCTGTAACGTGGCTAGGAGGAAAGTGACTGTGATCATTTGCCATTTTCGTCTTCTGGTCCTCCTCTGGTGGAGAAGTTCAGGTCTTTCCCTTATGGATGAGACTTGTGATGGACTTAGAGCCATTGGCAGTTTCTAACTGTACCGACAGTGGAACTACATATCATCTTGGACATACTGTGTGTCACGAGGATGAAGTTATTCACCATGAGTCGGTTGTCTGTCGTTTTACAATTCCAGGACACGTTGTCGTACCTGTGAGTAAAATTGGTTGGCCAGACCAGCGAACGGGTGCGTCTCACATATAAATCTGTCCACATTTCAGTGCCCTCATTGGGAAGTTTCCTGCTTTCTAATAATCAGAGCGCCAGTCCATGTAGCTTCGATATTTTCATGGATGCGTCAGAACATTACAGCTGCCGCCGTCCTCCGCTCCTCGCCCACAATATGACGTTTCCTACTGCCGCCTGAATGAAGGTGAAAGAATAAAGTATTGCTGAACCGGCATAAGTTTTTTAAATGATATTCACAGCTCAATGTTCTCCATCAACCATAGTTTGTTGTGTACTTGGTCATAGTCAATTCCATTTGAACAGAATTAGGCCTCTCGGTGGATTCATGTAAACAAGTCTGATTTGTTTGTAAAAGGGATTAAGTCAGGGGAGAATTTGTATAGTTTCCACCTCAATGAATACTTTGCCAATCAAGCACCATCTCTTATCTGATTTACGTTTGTCATTTTTTTGTAAGATTTATCAGCTCGATTATAGTTATAAAAGGATGAATAAAAACTTGTCATTACTTTTGTAAACTTAAATTCGCCATTGTTTTCATTCACATTCCTTCAACCACTCACACTTTTTATTTTATTGTGGTAATACATGGATACACCAACAATTCAAAATGCATTCGCACTAAATTAGTTAATTTCATAATTAGTTTGGATTCTGGAACTGACCACAGACATAGGGAGCAAAAGTTCCCGTGTAAATCCACTAATTTCATAAATGAAAATTAAGGGTGTAGCTAACGATTTGAAGATTGCTGAGAACATAATACTTTTCTTTATGTAAAGTTAGTAACATTTAGCATGACTTGAACATATATTTGTAATTAAAGCAAGCGAACTCTCGCAGTGGTTGCGGGAGCTGAAGGTGAGGCTGCGGAGCCCCTTGATACTGCGTGCAATGTGTTACCAAAGTACCACAATTATTTGGCAGCCGTAAATTTAATCAGGATCCACTGTCGAGACGTATTAGGAGGCTATTGTTGTCTGGAGGCTGTGTCCCAAAGTATTTGTTAAGGGATGGGATTTTGTATAAACACGTAGGTGAACTCATTGAGCCAAAGATTTTTCTCCCTGTTGAGATAGTTCCCTCCATCTTTCATTATTTCCATAAGTCCTTGGTTGGTGGTCACTTACGCCTTTACAAAACCTTCTCGAAAGTGCGTCCTTACCTCAAGTGGCCTCTGATGCGCAGGGATATTCCCCATTTGGTTAATAAGTGTGAAGCTTGTAAGAGGGATGTCGAACACTATATCGCCAGGAGGTTGCTCCAGTCCAAGCGAGAGCAGCATCCTATAGATAAACTCCTTAATGAATTTGTAGGAGCCCTTCCCTGTACTAAAAGGGGTAACCATTAGCTTTGGTTGTTGTCGATGCGTTATTTCGGTTTGTTTTGCTGCTCCCTAGTCAAGGGATTACAGACTCCATTACCATTCATCACCTATCCAACAGCTTCTCGTGACTTCCGAGATCCTTGTGAACGATAACGGTCTGACCTTTGTCTCCTAACAGTTTAGGCATCTCTGTTTCCAAAATTCCATTAGGCACATTACCACCACACTATATTGTCCTCAGGCGTCCTTGATACAGCGAGTCATTCGTAATCTTAAAGCGGCCCTAATCATGTACTACCCGAAATCTCATACCAAATGGGTTTGGCGCCCTCCCCTGGCTCACTCAAGCGTTCAGTTCCACTCAGCATGAGACATTCAAGGCTGTTCATGCCACTCTTATCTTAGTGTATCCTCTTAGTTCTCCTCTCTTCAATTTGTGTAGCATTAATGACCTTTCACCTACATCGATCACTCCAGGTCTCCTCACAGGGAACTTGCTGATGGGCTTGGCAGAATACGGAACTGGTTCACTGCCGTCAGGCAAGGCGCTATAACCGTGACAGACGACCATTCCAGTGTGAGGTAGGAGATAGGGTTTTTGTTAGAAACTCCGTGGGGTGAGCTCAGAATGGTGGTGGTATTGGCAAGTTCACTCCCTGCTTTGTGGGCCAGTATTCCATCATCCAGGTTTGGTGAAGTTTATTAATTAAGGCATCTATCCTTTTTTTCCTGGGAGGTCTTTAAGTTTGATTTGGGGGGGGGGGGTTGAGCCGTGACAGCTTCCATGAGCTGACCATACTGGCTTCACTTTTGCTTTTGCATGAGTTCCGTTCACTCTGGCCCTTATTGTATCATCTTTCCTGGGTTATGTGTTCCCTCTGGAGCTGTGTGGTGACGAGTTGTTTGTCGCGCTCACAGCTGGATGGGTGTGGTTAGGTACTCGGCATCCTGGTGATTGCAGAGAGTTTACACCATTGGCCATTGGATTATGGGGCCCGTGTTTTCCTGCAAGAATTAACCATTCCTATCGGTGAGTGGCCAAAGTGCGGTTCTCGTCACGGGTAATCTGGTTGCGACGTGCACCATTCAGTCGTGGTGTGCCACAAACGCAGCCACGAGCATCAGGACAGTAATATCTAGTGCCTACCTGGAGTTCTGGAGCTATTGGCCTTCTTCGCATTTGTTTGAAATTAACTTGAAGACCGTTTAGATAGTACTAGACATAGAATTTTAACTCTCCCCAGGATGAGATGGCCAAGAATATAGTTCCTTTACGCCTTTCGGTGTGTCTCAGTCTGAAGATTTCTGTATGCACCACGCTAGTTTTTTGCAGTGTTAATCTTGTACTTGAAATCATGCTTTCTTATTACTGAGCATTTGATTTTGTTTCTCTCTCTCTCTCTCTCTCTATCTTTCTCTCTCCCTCTCTTTCTCTCTACCTCTCTTTCTCTCGCCCTCTCTTCCTCTCTCTCTCTCTCTTTCCCATCAGTCTTCTGACTGGTTTGATGTGGTCCACCACGAATTCCTCTCCTGTGCCAACCTCGTCACCTTCCCGTGTATAAATAAAAATGATAATCTTTTTTGTTAATATATTAACTCATGAAAACTGATAAATTTTGACGTAAGCAGCGCTACGCTAGGGCCCTGTGAAATCAGTCTGAATAAACTGGTGTCACCGTATAACGCTGTCTGTATATCCGCTTGTGAATGGCACAGCATAGTGCAATGCTGGCATATCTACTAATACTGGGCAATAATTGACTGAGATCTGAATTATTACAAAAACTGACATTGCTTATTGACACAGCTGCACAGCTGGTCGTCTGATTACTAAAGAACACATGACTATGACCTTCGAAAATTTTAAAATATTTAAATTTAAATAAATGACTGGATCGGGACTGGTAATGACTTAAGACAAAAGTATTTCTTCCTTTTTTGTTCACTGGTAAAAATTGTGTTCTGAAAATGCTTTACATTATTGACAAAGATCAGCAATCCAGTATATGAAAAACTGAATATTACAAATCTGGATCAACTGGTGCTGACAGATCCCAAAAAGATTGAAACACATTCATTTTAACATCGCAGACAAGTGACTTAACTACGCGCATGACAATAAAAATTATAAAATTTACCTTACAATCCATGACTATGAACTGCGCTGTACCAGCGACAGACTGCAAATTCTTTGTAGCAGCGTGCGACTGCAACAACTGCCGAGACTGATCTGACCTGCAACTCTATTGCAGCAAAGATATTTTTTGTCGCAGGCAGCACGTGAGCAATACGTTGAAATTACATTTGCTCCAACAGCTGAACCCTTATAACCCCTTCATCTCCGTGTAGCACTTGCAACACACGTGTCTTCCTCTACAGCTTTCTCCCTCTACAGATCCCTCTAGTATCATGGAAGTCATTCCCTGACAGCTGTACTGTTATCCCGTCATCCTGGCCCCTCTCCTCGTCTGTGTTCTTCACAGATCCTTTTCCTCCCCAGTTCTGCGCAGAACCTCCTCATTACTGACCTCATCAATCGACCTGATTTTCGACTTTCGTCTGTAGCAAAGCGTCTCAAATGTTTCGATTCTCTTCTGTGGCGGTTTCTCACAGTCCATGTTTGACTTCCATATAGCGCTGTGCTCCAAACTTACATTATCATAAATTTCTTCGTCAGAATTAAGGCCCATGTTTCATACTACTAGAGTTCTCTTGGCCAGAAATACCCTTTTTTGCCGCTTGTAGTTGGCTTGTGATGTCCGCCTTGCTCTGTCTGTCATTGATTATATTGCTGCCTAGGTAGTGAAATTCCTTGACTTTACCTACTTCATGATCATTAATCCTGATGTTAAGTTCCTCGTTGTTCTCATGTCTCTTTCTTCGATTTACTCTCAACCATATTGTGTACCGATAAAACTGGTCATTCCATTCAGCAGGTCATGTAGTTCTTCATCACTTTCACTCAAGATAACAATGTCATCAGCGAATCGTATCGTTGATATCATTCCACCTTGAATTTAAATAGCACTGCTGAACCTTTCTTTATTTCCATCATTCCTTCTTCGATGTACAGACCCAACAGTAGGAGTGAAAGACTACTTTCCTGTCTTACACACTTCTTAATCCGAGCACTTCTTTCTAGCTCGTCCACTGTTATTACTCCGTCTTGACCATTGCACGTACTGTATATCACCCGACTCTCCCTACAGCTTACCCGTATTTTTCTCAGAATTTCGAACATCTTTCACCATTTTACATTGTCGAACACTATTTCGCAGGTCGACAGATCCTATTACTATACCTTGATTTTTCTTTAGTCTTGCTTGCATTGTTAACTGCAACTTCAGAATTGCCTCTTTGGTGCCTTTACCTATTCTAAAGCCAAACTGATCCTTTTGCAATACATCCTCAATTATCTTTTCCATTGTTCAGTATTTTATTTCTGTCAGCAACCAGGATACGTCAGTTGCTAAGCTTATTGTGCGACAATTCTCACATTTCTCAGCTCTTGCAGTCTTTGGCATTGTGTGGATGATATTTTTCCGAAAGTTAGATGGTACGTCACCAGACTCATACACTCTACACACCAACTTAAAAGTCGTCTTGTTGCCACTTCACCACTGATTTTTGAAATTCCGTTACAATATTTTCAATCCCTTCGGCCTTATTTGATTTAAGGTTCTCCAAAGCTCTCTTAAATTCTGATTCTAATATACATCCTTTACCATTTCTAAATCTATTCATGTTTCTTCTTCTATCACATCAAATATTTCTCCCCATAGAGACCTCAAATGTACCGTCTTCACCTATCCGCTCTCTCCTCTGCATTTAATACTGGACTTCCCGTTGCACTCTTAATGTTACCATCCTTGCTTTTAATTTCGCCAGAGGTTGTTTTGACTTACCTACATGCTGAGCCTGTCATTCCGACAGTCACTTCTTTTTCGTTATCTTCACATCTTTCATTCAGCCGTTTCGTCTTAGCTTCCCTGCAGTTCCTGCTTATTCCGTACCTTAGCGACATGTAAACGTGTATTCCTGAATTTCCCACAACATTTTTGTACTTCCGTGACTCATCGATCCACTGAAGTATTTCTTCTGTTACCTCTTTTGTACCTTCGTTTTTCTTTCCAGCTAATGTGATTGATCTTTTTAGAGATGTCCACTCCTCTTCAACTGTACTGTACCTCGTCTCCTACCTTCCAAGGTTCGCAGGAGAGCTTCTGTAAAGTTTGGAAGGTAGGAGACGAGGTACTGGCAGAAGTAAAGCTGTGAGTACCGGGCGTGAGTCGTGCTTCGGTAGCTCAGTTGGTAGAGCACTTGCCCGCGAAAGGCAAAGGTCCCGAGTTCGAGTCTCGGTCGGGCACACAGTTTTAATCTGCCAGGAAGTTTCACATACACAATATTTGAAACCCTTTATTGGCGGTGTAATCGTGAGTGCTTGCAGAGCGTGCACAGAGCCCGCGGATCATCCATACACCAGATCTGGACCTGTTACTAGGGTTCATCTTAATATCCTGTAGAATCCAGTCCTCCAAATCTGGCGTATGTACAGTCCGCCACCTGCCTGCACATTCATTGTCTGAAAGCACCCACGATCACACAAACACCCAAAAAGGGCTTGAAATGTTGTGTGGTGGTCTGAGACGGTACTTCGTTTGGTACAGCTGTGCTGCCTCTCGATCGTTTCCATCTCCCTGGCTGTTCACAAACACCATCTCGAATTGTGCCCGACATGAATACCAGATCATTCTGCTGCTTACAGCCTGCTACGTCAGTCATAGAGGCTGCAAGGCACAAGGAACATAAGGCATGTGATCAGAGGGAATGTCATCCGTCGTGCCATCCATTGTGGGAAAGAAGCATTTCCAGACTCTGGTTCTCAGGAACCTCGCTCCTCCAATTCCAGTGAGGAATCCGTCCCAACAGATTTGTCGGTTTTATGGATGTTCGTCCTGTATATTGAACACACCTTTCTCCCCCCTCTCTGTGTCCATTCTGCCTCCCTCCGGCTTTGCATATCCTCCCACCTCTACCACCTCTTCCCCACTCACTCTGTCTCTTCATCTCTTCCTCCCTTCTCTTTGCCAATTTCCTCTACACCTTCCCTCTGACGATACCTTTATTCCCTGTCCTTTTGACTTTATCTTCTTATCCCTCCATCTGCCCTTTCTCCACAGTGCCTCTTACCATATTCCCTCTGTCTAATTCCAACTCCCTTTACATCATCCATAAACCTCAGGCACCTACCTCTCCTCCTCTCTCCCTGTCCATTCCTCCTCCCCATCACACTTTCATCCTCTCCTACATATGTCTCAACCTATCCCCAGCGATGCTGATCGGCATATGAATCCGTGTAACTCAGTGTCTAAGATGGGCCAATGCAACTCCCAACTACATGCCTCTCATGGGGGGCGGAGTACAAATCAGGGACTTGAAAGTCATTTATTTTCCTATGATATACGGCCAACCATGCAAAGCAGGTCTATAAAACAATTCTACACTACTCCAATGTAACATGCACAATATGCATGGTAGTACACATGTCTCAAACCAGAAACTATTTATTGCTTATGGCAGGTAGGTTGCCAGTAAAGAAAGTTTCACACACTGCATGCCTGTCATGCAACAGAGCCTACATGTTAGGGACTAAAAAAAACATGCTTTTACCAGTATCTCCGCTGCTATTGGAGCTAGAAAGTTATAAACTCCAAAGTTATGATACTTATGAGGCCTTTGTTTCTGTGCATAGTTCAAATCGATCCAGGTGTTTGGGAGTAGGTCGTAGACACACATAAGTACACTCTACTCTACATTTGCAACAGGTAACAGATATAAACTACTCAGTAAACATTTTCCACCCCTTGCATATGGACAATCCTGACAGATTACATACATGAGGAGAGCAGGGAATGATAGAACACCCATGGAATATTAAGTTAGTACTTGGAGGAACACTGACAATATGTTAAGTGTTTCACAATAATTTTTATTTTAAATTTTTTTGAAAACTAACTTTCGTCTGCTGATCATCATCAAACAATATGGTTCATATATTAGCAAGAGCTTGTAGCTCCACTAACATTGCTGTGTTCAAAGAAAAGTAATATTTTAAGATTATGCACTTATACGAAAACCAGAATAATGGGTATGCTTCAATTAGACATGGATAAAAAACAACAAATATTGTGTAAAATGGAGTAAATCTTGTCTGCTCCAAAGGCATAAGCCACTAAACCCATTGTTTTACTGACGTAAAATTATTGTTACATGAGCTACATAGATATTACTCAGTCTCTATACTATACGCAAACTGAAAAAAAGAAGTCATGAAGAAACTGAAATGCACACAAAGGTAATATGTATTCAGAAACCTTACATGATGTTACCACTGACAGTTTAAAAGAGCAAGGATATAAAGGGCAAATGTAAGAAATTGGGTACTGGCACAGATTACCGCTGTTTATGGGCGGAAAATACGTTGCTGAATTGGAAAGTGGAGGAAGATATGAGAGAGGAAACAGACACTGAAATAAGGGAGTGGGAAGGAATTACAGTTCACGATATGCAAATCACTTAACTATGTTTTCTGGCTTCTGCTACTGTAGCAATCGTGAATAATGCAGCTGTATTTTATCATTAGGAATTAATTCCAAATTCTGTGTTTCGTCTTCACTGATAGGCACAATTTCCCCATTATGTCAGTACTAATCTTTATTTGATTTCTGGAGAAAATCACGTTTAATATCATAAGAATATTATCGCTAAGAAAGATGGAATCGTTATTTTTTAGTCTGCAACTACATTTCTTTTCTGACAGTCAATTTTTTGGTGTCCTACCTGGATAGCATACGTATAATTTGCTAGACAAATGGCAGGAAATACTATAAATTTTACTGTGTTCTAAATATGGAATCTTGGTTTCAGTGTGGAACAAATATAACCATTAAGTTTTTTTGTAGAAAACTAGTTTATTTTTCTTAATTTTTGTTTGCTGAGAAGTGCCTGTGGATTCCTACACGTATAAGATATGATGGCCCTTTTGTTGTTAGCTTCATATAATGCCTTCTGGGGGGAATACAGAGGTGCTAATATTTTGTCTCCTCTTTCTACTAAGCATATTATCAGTCAGGGGAGTAGTACAATCATTACCATATATAGTTCTTTTTATTATTTGCGGTTGATATCGGAAATCTGATTTGGTTTGTGGTATAGCCAGAAGGAGGTGCATCATGGAGTGGAAGGTTGCACATTTCTCTGTTACAGGATACTGGAAATTCTTTATAAAAAGTAAAACAATGAGTTTACTGTAGTAAAAAACAAAAAATAAGCTGAGTAAAAGTTGTTTTTTCTCGTTCAGGAAAGGGAAACGAATTGACATTCTTAAGTAAAGTTAAACAGATATCATCTCAAAGAGTGAAGGTACATAAGAGACGTTTAGCCTTCATCAAAACTCCTGGACAAATGAATACCTGTTGGCTGACTGTGGTATCACCATCAGCTGTTACAAAAGATGTGATGTCATGTTGCTCCACCCTATACAATGTGGCAATGTGACACCTTTGGGCAGGTGTCCAGAAGGTTGTCGAAACGTTGCTGTTGAATTTCGTTTCATGCTTCGACTCTGATTTTTAAACATCTGGTGTCTGAAAAAACGTCTTGTGACGACGCATTGCACATTACAGCCGCTCTGAAGCACGCACATTCTGGTTTTTATCAGACGTTATATTTGGTTCATTCCAGCCTCTTGGACTAAATAGTTTGTGGAGTTGCCACGGTGTGCTCATGCATTATTGTCAGAAACGTTAACTGAAGTATTGAACAGTAGGTTATAACGTCGTATCCCCACACTGCAAAGCCATCCAAATATCTTTCGAGATACGGTTGAGGCATACTATATCCGCATATGATACCAGCCCAATATTTGACTGCCCCACACTTTTGGCGGGCTTCCGTGGGGGGGGGGGGGGGGGGGGAGGGGGGGGGGGCAAGTGTGAATTTTGCATTGCTAACCGTGGAATTCCGTACTTTTCAACAAGTGCTGAAGTTTGCGCCTGTTTTGTGCCGACACCGTCCTCCCAATGGCCTCCAATAAGACACCACACACTTACGTTACACTTTGCTCAGGTTCTTACGAGCCCTAATTGGTACATTGGAGGCCATCAACTGGAAAAGGCAACAGGATGAATTTCATACTATATGGTTTCTTGAACTCTTCAAGGCTAATGTCTAGCGACCGATCGGAAATTACTTTCTGGACAACCCTCGTAGTATGCAACAAGTTGAAAATTTTGGTTGGACGGCAAGCGTGCTCGGATTCCGAAGTGACTATGCGATCCCTCACGTAAAGCGGTAAATGCAGGTTAGAGTCCCGATCTGGCACAAATTTTCAATCGTTGCTATGGAATTTATTTCAATTCCGGTTACAGCTAATGTCGGAATTCCAATTTTGTCATCAGTAATGCACTGACTGCGCCTCGAAATATTAGTTCACTAACTGTTTTAAAATAATGTTTATAAAGTTAACAGAAGCCATAGCCTGGCCCAACCAGAAAAGCTTTAGTGTAAAGTGAACACACATTAACGCCTGACAGACGTATTTGATAACATATTTCTGGATTTTGGGCACGGCAATCACTGGTTCCTGACACACTACTAGTAGGTGATTGTTCAGCGCTACTACTGCATTAACATCCTCTTTCTGTTAAGAGTAATGAAGGGAGCACACCGTAGTCAAGAAAACACAATACCATAACACTACCTCAATGGTACATCACTGCTGGCACTACAGATGATGGCAGGCAAATCCATAGATAGCATTACCACAGGATGAGCCATGATACATCACATCGAACCTCTCGTCTCTAGTCATCCACTGTCCATTGGTGTCACTCTTCACATTGCAGAGTGGACCGGATGATTGAAAACCTGGCCAAAATTTTAAAATCTGTTCCAACATGGGCACATGTGTACAATGAGGCTAACGATACTTCTGATAACGGTTTTTATATCAAAACTGAGAAACTTAAAATGGCGGATCTAATATGGCGAAGAGAATGCGGAAAAAATTAACGATTTGGCCAAAAAATGTTTTTGGTGAACATTTATAATGTTAATGGTAAACGTAAATCGGTTATGTTGGCCACTGATGGATCGTATGTATGGATCGTGATAACCCTTTCAGCATCAATTAAGGCGTGACGTGCACTGAAGCGCCGAAACTGGTAGCTACAGACTAGGTGACATCTTAAGAACGGCTGCAAGTGATTCATTTTCTTACAGTAGTGAACGGCCGTAGTCCCCAGTTCTCCACCCACAAGGATGGACGTTTAAAAACTTCTGTTCCTACTCATTGTCAGTGTTGTCCATATATACACACTATGTGATCAAAAGTATCCGGACACCCACAAAAACATACGTTTTTCATTTTAGCTACATTGTGCTGCCACCTACTGCCAAGTACTCCACATCAGCGATCTCAGTGGTCATTAATCATCGGGAGAGACCAGAATGGGGTGCTCCGCGGAGCTCACGGCCTTCGAACGTGGTCTTGTGATTGGGTGTCACTTGTGTCATACGTCTGTACGCGAGATTTCCACGCTCGTTAACATCCCTAAGTCCACTGTTTCCGATGTGATAGTGAAGCGGAAAGGTGAAGGAGCACGTACAGCACAAAAGCGTACAGGCCGACCTTGTCTGTTGACCGACAGAGATCGACGACAGTTGAAGAGGGTCGTAATGTGTAATAGGCAGACATCTATCCAGACCATCACACATGAATTCCAAAGTGCCTCAGGATCCACTGCAAGTACTATGACAGTTAGCTGGGAGGAGAGAAAACGTGGATTTCATGGTCGAGCTGCTGCTCATAAGCCACACATCACGCCGTAAATGCCAAACGACGCCTCGCTTGGTGTAAGGAGCATAAACATTGGACGATTGAACAGTGGAAAAACGTTGCATGGAGTGACGAATCACGGTACACGAAGTGTCGATCCGATGGCAGAGTGTCGGTATGGTGAATGTCCGGTAAACTCCTCTGCCAACGTGTGTAGTGCCAACAGTAAAATTCGGAGGCGTAGATGTCATGGTGTGGTCGTGTTTTTCAGGGAGGGGGCTTGCACCCGTTGTTTTTTGGCGTGGCACTATCACAGCAGAGGTCTACATTATGATTTAAGCACCTTCTTGCTTCCCACTAGTGAAGAGCAATTTGGGGATGGCGATTGCACCTTTCACCACGATCGAGCACCTGTTCATAACGTACGGCCTGTGGCGGGGTGGTTGCACAACAATAACATCCCTGTAATGGACTGGCCTGTTCAGAGTCCTGACCTGAATCCTGTAGAACACCTTTGGGCTGTTTTGGAACGCCAACTTCTTGCCAGGCCTCACCGACCGACAACGACACCTCTCCTCAGTGCAGCACTCCGTGAAGAATGGGCTGCCATTAACCAAGAAACCTACTAGCACCTGATTGAACGTATGCCTGCAAGAGTGGGAGTTGTCATCAAGGTTAAGGGTGGGCCAACACCGTATTGAATTCCAGCGTTTCCGGTGGAGGGTGCCACGAACTTGTAAATCATTTGCAGCCAGGTGTCCAGGCACATAGTGTATATTTCTTCTCAGATTCTGCGGGGAACTTCCTCATTCCGTACCTTATTATTCCACCTAATTTTCAACATTCGCCTGTAGTACCACATCTCAAATACCTCGGTTCTCTTCTGTTCGGATTTTCCCATCGTCCACGTTTCAATACCATATAATACTGCCCTCCAAACGTACAATCTCAGAAATTTCTTGGTCAGTTGAAGACCTATACAGAGTGGTACAAAAAGGTACGGCCAAACTTTCAGGAAACATTCCTCACACACAAAGAAAATATGTTATGTGGACATGGTCCGGAAACGCTTACTTTCCATGTTAGAGCCCATTTTATTACTTCTCCTCAAATCACATTAATCATGGAATGGAAACACACGGCAACAGAACGTACCAGCGTGACTTGAAACACTTTGTTACAGGAAATGTTCAAAATGTCCTCCGTTAGCGAGGATACATGAATCCACCCTCCATCTGATGGAATCCCTGATGCGCTCATGGAGCCCTGGAGAATGGCGTATTGCATCACAGCCGTCCACAATACGAGCACGAAGAGTCTCTACATTTGGTACCGGGGTTGCCTAGAAAAGAGCTTTCAAATACCCCCATAAATGAAAGTCAAGCGGGTTGAGCTCAGGAGAGCGTGGAGGCCATGGAATTGGTCCGCCTCTACCAATCCATCGGTCACCGAATCTGTTGTTGAGAAGCGTAGGAACACTTCCACTGAAATGTGCAGGAGCTCCATCGTGCATGAACCACATGTTGTGTCGTACATGTAAAGGCACGTGTTCTAGCATTAACTTCCTTCAATTGGGCCAACTGGCGGCGAATCGAGGAAGTACAGTACATACTGACGAAACTAAAATGAGCTCCAACATTTGTGTGTGAGGAATGTTTCCTGAAAGTTTGACCGTACCTTTTTGTAACACCCTGTATACAGGGTGGTCCATTAACCGTGAGCGGGCGAAATATCTCACGAAATAAGCGTCCAACGAAAAAACTACAAAGAACGAAACTTGTCTAGCTTAAAGGGGGAAACCAGATGGCGCTACGGTTGGCCCGCTAGATGGCACTGCGACAGGTCAAACGGATATCAACTGCGTTTTTAAAAATAGGAACCCTCACCTTTTATTACGTATTCGTGTAGTACGTAAAAAAATATTAATGTTTTAGTTGGACCACATTTTTCGCTTTGTGATAGATGGCACTGTAATAGTCCCAAACATATGGCTCACAATTTTAGACGAACAGTTGGTAACAGGTAGGTTTTTTAAATGAAAATACAGAACGTAGATACGTTTGAACATTTTATTTCGGTTGTTCCAATGTGATACATGTACGTTTGTGAACATATCATTTCTCAGAACGCATGCTGTTATAGCATGGTTACCTGTAAATACCACATTAATGCAATGAATGCTCAAAATGATGTCCGTCAACTTCAATGCATTTGGCAATACATGTAACGACATTCCTCTCAACAGAGAGTAGTTCGCCTTCCGTAATGTTCGCACATGCATTCACAATGAGCTGACGCATGTTGTCAGGCGTTGTCGGTGGATCACGATAGCAAATATCCTTCAGCTTTCCCCACAGAAAGAAATCCGGGGACGTCAGATCCGGTGAACGTGCGGCTCATGATATGGTGCTTCGACGACCAATCCACGTGTCATGAAATATGCTATTCAATACCGCTTCAACCGCACGCGAGCTACGTGCCGGATATCCATCATGTTGGAAGTACATGGCCACTCCGTCATGCAGTGAAACATCTTGTAGTAACGTCGGTAGAACATTACGTAGGAAATCTACATACATTGCACCATTTAGACTGCCATCGATAAAATGGGGGGCCAATTATCCTTCCTCCCTTAATGCGGCACCATACATTAACCCACCAAGTTCGCTGATGTTCCACTTGTCGCAGCCATCGTGGATTTTCCGTTGCGCAATAGTGCAAGCGCATATTATGCCGGTTTGCGTTACCGCTGTTGGTGAATGGCAGGCCAGAGTGGCCGTGCGGTTCTAGGTGCTATAGTCTGGAGCCGAGCGGCCGCTACGGTCGCAGGTTCGAATCCTGCCTTGGGCATGGATGTGTGTGATGGTCTTAGGTTAGTTATGTTTAATTAGTTCTAAGTTCTAGGCGACTGATGACCTCAGGAGTTAAGTCGCATAGTGCTCAGAGCCATTTCTTGGTGAATTACGCTTCGTCGCTAAATAGAACGCGTGCAAAAAATCTGTCATCGTCCCGTAATTTCTCTTGTGCCCAGTGGCAGAACTGTACACGAAGTTCAAAGTCGTCGCCACGCAATTCCTGGTGCATAGAAATATGGTACGGGTGCAATCGATATTGATGTAGCATTCTCATCACCGACGTTTTTGAGATTCCCGATTCTCACACAATTTGACTGCTACTGATGTGCGGAATAGCCGCGACAGCAGCTAAAACACCTACTTGGGCATCATAATTTGTTGCAGGTCGTGGTTGACGTTTCACATGTGGCTGAACACTTCCTGTACCCTTAAATAACGTAACTATCCGACGAAAGGTCTGTACACTTGGATGATGTCGTCCAGTATAGAGAGCGGTATACATAACACACGCCCGTTGGGCATTTCGATCTCAATAGCCATACATGAACACGATATCGACCTTTTCCGCAATTGGTAAACGGCTCATTTTAACACGGGTAATGTATCACGAAGCAAATACCGTCCGCACTGGCGGAATGTAACGTGATATCATGTACGTATACGTTTGTGACTATTACAGCGCCATCTATCACAATTCGAAAAAAATGGTCCACCTGAAATATTCTATTTCTTTACTACATACTACACGAATATGTAATAAAAATGGCTGTTCCTATTTAAAAAAAAAACGCAGTTGATCTCCGTTTGACTGGCAGCGCCATCTAGCGGGCCAACCATAACGCCATCTGGTTTCCCCCTTCAAGCTAGACGAGTTTCGTTCTTTCTAGTTTTTTCGTTTGATGCTTATTTCGTGAGATAGTTGGCCCGGTCACTATCAATGGACCACCTTGTATGTTACTTGGCCAGAAATGGCGTTTTTGCCACTGCTAGTCTGCTTTTGATGACCTTCTTGCTTCGTCCGTCATAGTGTTGCCTATGTAGTAGATTTCCCAACTCCATCTACCTCGTGACCATCAATCCTGATGTTCAGTTTCTCGCTGTTCTCATTTCCGCTGCTTCTCATTATTTTCGTCTTACTCAGATTTACTCTCTATCCATTTTCTATACTCATTAGGTGGTTCTTCCCGCTCATCAGATCATGTATACTTCTTCACTTGTACTAAGGATAACAATGTCATCAGCGCATTGTATCACTGGTATCCTATTATTTTGAATTTAAATCCACTACCGAACCTTTCTTTTATTTCCACCACTGCTTCTTCGATGTACAGATTGAACATATGGGGCGTAAGACTACATCCCTGTCTTACACCCTTTTTAATCCGGGCAGTCTGTTATTGGTCGTTCACTCATGTTATTCCCTCTTGGCTCTTTTACGTACTCCTTACCCCTATTTTTTCATAATTTCGAACATCTTACAGCAGTCTGCATTATCGAACGCTTTTTCCAAGCAGACAAATCCTACTTAAGTGTCTGGATTTTTCTTTAGTCTTGCATCCATTATCAACTGAAACGTCATAATTGCCCCTTAGGTGCATTTACCTTTCATAAAGCCAAACTGTTCGTCATCTAACACATCTCTTACTTTATTTTTCCATTTCTCTGTAAATTATTCTGATCATCAACTTGGATGCATGACTTAAGCTGATTGTGACATAATTCTCCCACTTGTCAGCTCTTGTAGTCCTCGGTTTTGTGTGGATGACATTTCTCGGAAAGTCAGACGGTATGTCCCCAGTCTCATATATTATACTAACCATTGTGAATAACAGTTTCGTTGCCATTTGCTGCAATCATTTTAGGAATTCTGACTGAATGTTATCTACCTCTTCTGCGTTATATGATCTTAAGTTTCGGTTCTAATACTGGCACCTCTATAACTTCTAAATCGACTCCTGTTCCTTCTTGTATCAGATCAGACAAATCTTCCCCCTCAGAGAGGCTTTCAGTGTACTCTTTCTACATATCTGCTCTCTCCTCTGCAATTAACAATTTAACTCCCATTGCACTCCTCATTTCACCACCCATGATTTTAATTTGACCGAAGGTTCTTTTGACTTTACAATAAGCTGAGTCAGTGCTTCCTGAAAAATCATCTCTTTTTTTCGATATCTTAACTTTTTTCATGCGGCTGTTTCGTCTTACCTTCCCTGCACTTCCTTGTTATTTCATACCCCAGCGATCTGCGTTTCTGTATTCCTGAGTTTCCTTGAACATTTCTGATCTTCCCACTTTCATCGATCAACTGCAGTATTCATAAGGCCACCCATGATTTCTTCGCTGTTACCTACTTTAATTGTATAATGAGATAAAAGAAATTATTCAGATAGTGAAGGGAGACGAAAATTTAAGTCATGGGTAACTGGAACTCGACAGTAGGAAAAGAAAGAGAAGGAAGCGTAGTAGGTGAATATGGAATGGGAGTAAGTAATGAAAGAGGCAGCCGCCTGGTAGAATTCTGCACAGATCATAACTTAAACATAGCTAAAACTTGGTTCAAGAATCATAATAGAAGGTTGTATACATGGAAGAACTCTGGAGATACTAGAAGGTATCAGATAGATTACACAATGGTAAGACAGAGAATTAGGAACCAGGTTTTAAATTGTAAGACATTTCCAGGGGCAGATGTGGATTCTGACCACAATCTATTGGTTATGAACTGTAGATTAAAACTGAAGAAAGTGCAAAAAAGTGGGAAATTGAGGATGAGGAGATAGGACCTGGATAAAATGAAAGAACCAGAGGTGGTAGAGAGCTTCAGGGAGAGCATTGTGGAACGATTGGCAGGAATGGGGAAAGAAATACAGTAGAAGAAGAATGGTTAGCTTTGAGAGATGAAAGAGTGAAGGTAGCAGAGGATCAAGTATATAAAAAGACGAGGGCTGATAGAAATCCTTGGCTAACACAAGAGATATTGAATTTAAATGACGAAAGGATAAAATACAAAAATGCAGTAAATGAAGCAGGAAAAAAGGAATACAAACGTCTCAAAAATGACATCGACAGGAAGTGCAAAATGGCTAAGCAGGGATGGCTAGAGGACAAATTAAAGGCTGTAGAGGCTTATCTCACAAAGGATAAGGTAGATACTGCCTACAGGAAAATTAAAGAGACCTTTGGAGAAAAGAGGACGACTTGCTTGAATATCAAGAGCAGAGTTGGGAACCCAGGACTAAGCAAAGAAGGGAAAGCAGAATGTTGGAAGTAGTATATGGAGGGTGTATACAAGATCGATGTACTTGAGGACAATACTATGAAAATGGAAGAGGATGTAGATGAAGATGAAATGGGAGATATGATACTGCGTGAAGAGTTTGACAGAGCAATGAAAGACTTGAGTCGAAACAAGGCCCCGGGAGTAGACAACATTCCATTGGAACTACTGACGGCCTTGGGAGAGCCAGTCCTGACAAAACTCTACCATCTGGTGAGCAAGATGTATGAGACAGGCGAAATACCCACAGACTTCAAGTAGAATATAATAATTCCAATCGCAAAGAAAGCAAGTGTTGACAGATGTGAAAATTACCGAACTATCAGTTTAATAAGCCACGGCTGCAAAATACTAACACAAATTCTATACAGACGAATGGGATAACTGGTAAGAACCGACCTCGGGGCAGATCAGTTTGGATTCCGCAGAAATGTTGGAACACGTGGGACAATACTGACCCTACGACTTATCTTAGAAAATAGATAAAGGAAAGGCAAACCTACGTTTCTAGCATTTATAGACTTAGAGAAAGCTTTTCACAATGTTGACTGGAATACTCTCTTTCAAATTCTGAATGTGGCAGGGGTAAAACACAGGAAGCGAAAGGCTATTTACAATTTGTACAGAAATCAGATGGCAGTTATAAGAGTCGAGGTGCATGAGAGGTAAGCAGTGGTTGGGAAGAGAGTGAGACGTGGTTGTAGCCTCTCCCCAATGTTATTCAATCTGTATATTGAGCAAGCAATAAAGGAAACAAAAGATAAGTTCGGAGTAGGTATTAAAATCCATGGAGAAAAAATAAAAAATTTGAGGTTCGCCGATGACATTGTAATTCTGTCAGAGACAGCAAATGACCTGGAAGAGTAGTTGAACGGAATGGACAATGTCTTAAAAGGAGGATATAAGATGAACATCAACAAAAGCAAAACGAGGATAATGGAATGTAGTCGAATTATATTGGGTGATGGTGCCGGAATTAGATTAGTAAATGAGACACATAAAGTAGTGAAGGAGTTTTGCTATTTAAGGAGCAAAATAACTGATGATGGTCGAAGTAGAGAGGATATAAAATGTAGACTGGCAATGGCAAGGAAAGCATTTCTGAAGAAGAGAAATTTGTTAACATCGAGTTTAGTTTTAAATGTCAGGAAGTCGTTTGTGAAAGTATTTGTATGGATTGTAGCCATGAATGGGAGTGAAACGTGGACAATAAATAGTTTGGACAAGAAGAGAATAGAATCTTTCGAAATCTGGTACTACAGAAGAATGCTGAAGATTATATGGGCAGATGACATAGCTAATGAGGAGGTATTGAATAGAATTGGAGAGAAGAGAAATTTGTGGCACAACTTGATTAGAAGCGGGGATCGGTTGGTAGATCATATTCTGAGGCATCAAGGGATCACCAATTCGTATTGGAGGGCAGCGTGGAGTGTTAAAATCGTAGAGGGAGACCAAGGGATGAGTACACTAAACAGATTCAGAAGGATGAAGGTTGCAGTAGGCACTGGGAGATGAAGAAGCTTGCACAGGATAGAGTAGCATTGAGAGCAGCATCAGACCAGTCTCTGGACTGAATACCACAACAACAAAACATACTTTATACCCAAATTTTTCTTCCCAACTTCTGTGATTGTCAAATTTAGAGATATCCATTCCTCTTCAACTGAACTGCCCACGGAGGTATTCCTTAATGCTGTGCCTATAGCATTAGAGAACTTGAAACTTATCTCGTCATTGCTTAGTACTTGCGTACCCATCTTCTTTGCGTATTGAACCTTGCTGACTAATCTCTTAAACTTGAGCCTTCTCTTCATCACTACTACATTGTGATCTTAGTCTACATCAGCCCCTGGATATGTATTACAATCCTGTATGTGACTTCGGAATCTCGTTCTGAGCATGATGTAATCTACCTGAAATTTTCCCGTATCACCTGGCCTTTTCCAAGTATATCTCCTTCTCTTATGATTCTTGAGCACAGTATCCGCTATTACCAGCTGAAACTTATTACAGAACTCAATTAATCTTCCTTCTCTCTCATTCCTTTTCGCAAGCCCAAATTAACCTGTAACCGTTACATCTATTTCTCCCCCTGCTACTGCATTCCATGTCCCAACGGGTACTAGATTTTCAACTCCCTTTACGTCCTTTATTACTTTTTCAGTATCCTCATGCACTTTCTTAATCTCTTGATTCAGCTTGTGACATCGGCATGATTAGTTGAACTATCTCTAGCCAACAGATGAAACGAAACTTCTTCACTACGAACTCCTTACCTTTTCATTTTTCGCCACTTTTTTCTGGCTGATACTGTGTGCATAGCATCAAGTGTGCAACGCATAATGTGTCGTGAAGCATTGACATCAGAAACATATGTGGCTTAGGATGGGGTGTTCGACCGTTCGATCCCTATATCTTCAACTCCTTGGTAGCTGGATCGTTGGTAGAACTTGAAAATTCTACTTGGTCCAGCAAACGCATTCCAAGGCCAGCCATACTGTGCTGTTCTTTAGTAGGTAAGCTGGAACAAAGTAGGTATTTAATGAAATAATTGAAGACTTAAGCTATGGGTCATCGTATGCCCACAGTCACCACCCCCTCCACCCTCTGAAAAAGACCAGTCGCCCTATGTATAAAATGGGGATGAATTAAAAAATGGCGAAAAATTCAAAATTTGGCGTGGTTTCCCATCCTCTCCTATGAAATCACCGATGCGGTATGGCTGTTGTCCTAAGTATAAATTGGTGAGAAATTGAAAAACCGAAGATATCACATTGTCATGATGGTGGAAGTAGGACATTTGTGCCAAGTACAGAATCCAAGATGGCAGACCACGGCATACTGGCACAGCCTTGTTGTCAGAATTCAAGTTACTACGACATTGATAAGTAACTTGCCCGCTAGAAATCGCTCAGTCTTGCAGAGAAACTGGTGGGTAATTATAAAGGTGTGGTCGCTCGTCCTAAGTGTGGGATTCCACACTGTCTGTGCTGAGGTAAGCAATTTCTGTCTCACGAGGAGTAGACTCCCTCCCTGCCACAAAAAACTTCAGTGTGCGGATCAGCTGTTCATACTTTAATTCTAGTCTATTCAATACATATAACTGAAGTTATATATTATGATTTGCCATTTATGCTTGTTTTGCTCTAAAGTGTCTAACGCATTCAAGTTATTAATACAATTGACAGATGCTTTGAAATTTGTGTGGTACATTTAACGCCTGTCAACGTGATGAATTGTTCAACTTCATCTCTGTGAGAGACTGCGCCAAAGCTGCAAAACATTTCTTCTGCATGGGGCTGACAGGGTGACAGGAAAGAGAATACTGTACAAAATCTGCAAGAAAGCGTCTAAAAGATCTGCGATCATGCCATACACACTGGAATTGAATGGCGTTAAAATCACTGATGTAACAATCGTCTGGAAAAAATGGCTCTCGATTCTCCTACATGATCAGCTGTAGGTTAACAGGATTGTAATATTCTCTTAACCCTTATCGATCAAACCACCTATCTCTTCTACATGTTTGCATTAAATTTCTTTCCTTACCATGCTTCTCGAGCCATGGTCACTACTGCTACCACCATTACTGATGTCACCAAACTTGGTGCCTTCATAACAACCGAATGTGTCACGGACTCTTCCCACAACTTCAGGAACGTGATAGGGATGTACCTGGTAATGGTCACATGTTGGAAGAAACTTCGAGAAGTTATCCCAAAAAGCCTGACTCTTAGACATCTCGTTTCATAAGAATACACATATCGTGAGAGTTTCGGGTACTATTCAAAGTGCTTCAGGATTTGTTATGTAACATTTGAAGCACAAATGGGGGTACTAATGATCTAGCTTACAAGATTATGAGCACTTACGCGTGACTTACTTGTGCAGTGTTAACTTCAAGACACTTTGATGACACAGGTCAATCTGCTACATTATTTACTGTGTTACATTCCCGCATTCTAGGTGAGTGAAAAACGTGTTTACAGATTTCAAATAGTATTGGGGTGGTTGTAGGAATGTGCTTCTGATTTAGATATGCTCGTGCTATTTACTTCCTGTGTTGTAAAGTTATATGTGAATGCTGACTAGAAATATAATTCATTACCGAAGCAGTGTTTCAAGATAATTCAGTGTGTCGTGGTCCATAGAGGTTGCTTAGAACCAGTTGTGTGTGCTGCTCCAACACACCAGGCGCTGTATCTGCTGTGTTGATTTGAGATTTTTAGTTAATCTTCCTAAGTATGGAACTATGTACGATGCCACAACACTAAAAACGGTACCACTAAACATTTTCAGAAGATCTGTAACGTTGGCTCCTATTTGGCCGTCATTCATGTCTGTTAGTTCTGATATTATGGACTGTTGATGGCAACAAATGGCTCTGAGCTCTATGCGACTTAACTTCTGAGGTCATCAGTCACCTAGAACTTAGAACTAATTAAACCTAACTAACCTAAGGACATCACACACATACATGCCCGAGGCAGGATTCGAACCTGCGACCGTAGTGGTCACGCGGTTCTAGACTGAAGCGCCTAGAATCACACGGCCATACCGGCCGGCCCAAGTCGCCAACATCGATCCAGCTGTTTTGTGATGCAGGAAAACTAAACCATTTAACTACGAGCGGTTCTAGGCGCTACAGTCTGCGACCGAGGGACCGCTACGGTCGCAGGTTCAAATCCTGCCTCGGGCATGGATGTGTGTCATGTCCTTAGGTTAGTTAGGTTTAAGTAGTTCTAAATTCTAGGGGACTGATGACCTCAGAAGTTAAGTCCCGTAGTGCTGAGAGCCATTTGAACCATTTGAACCAAGACTTCGCCTTCTGATATGGTGTTGCCTTGAGACATATGTATCTTCATGGACATGTACTTCCGATCTGTATGTCTTCTCCGATCGCAAACCTTTGACATTTACGTATTTTCGTCTAGTAAACAGCAAGGGATAAATTTCAGCAATAAAAAAGGCTGTATTGAGACGTCTAGAGTTACTTGCAACACGTAAGTATGGGAGTTTCACGTTTCTTCTGCTAAGCTACAAACTGTGACTCTGATTGCTTTACTTGGGATACAAACATCTACAAAACCTTTTTTCCACTTTATATTCTTTTCAGCACAGCATTGCATAATCAAATTGCAATCCCTGCTGAAGTTACATTCTGTCAAAGAAAGAAACGAATGTGGGATGTGAACTATACGATTTTTCTAACACATCAGGTATACTTACACATAGTCGAGGAATTCCTGGAAGTCCGGGCATGCGATAGTTTCACATCACATCTCCTGCCAATAATAGCATTGCAATTACAAAGGAAACACGGTAAAGTTTCGTAAATAAGTAGCAAAATTCACTGTATGTACTCTACTTTGTACGGTCATTTAGGTCTGAATGGTTGAAGTCACTCATACTGGTGGTGTCTTTGTTCCACCTTGATTCTCAAATCCCTTTATCAAAATGGTTTTATCAGAACTACACCGTCTTTGTCAAAACCATTCTTCCGGGTATGTGCCCACATTTTCCACTATAAAATTCAGACGTTTCGGCGGCTTTTGCAAGACGTCTTCCTCAGGGTGTATTGCTAACTGCTGAATGGGCTCTAGTCTGATTTCTTATGTGCTGTGGAGAAGGGTTACCATTAGATGTGAGGGTGAGGAGGAAGGATATTAGGTATTATTTTATTGGTATTTGCATTGCGTGTTGTCATTGGTGGAAAGAGGCATTTTCCACTGGAGTTTCCTTTATTGCTTGCCATTGGTGGAAATCGGTGTATAAGAAGGAAGGAGGATGGATATTAGGTATTATTTTATTGGTATTTGCATTGCGTGTTGTCATTGGTGGAAAGAGGCGTTTTCCACTGGAGTTTCCTTTATTGCTTGCCATTGGTGGAAATCGGCGTATAAGAATTTGAGCGGCGACTGCAGCGTAGCTCTGTTTACTGTCTAATATCGACTAGGGCGCGTCAGCACTCTGTATACCCTCCGCCGCCGTGGCGTACTGCGCGCCTGTTGCTTTGCGAGCACTGTCCTTCCGCAAAGTTGTCACAGCTGGCAGCCAAGACGCTCAAAAAATTCAAATGTGTGAGAAATCTTATGGGACCTAACTGAGGTCATCAGCCCTAAGCTTACACACTACTTAACCTAAATTATCCTAAGGACAAACACACACACCCATGCCCGAGGGATGACTCGAACCTCCGCCGGGACCAGCCGCACAGTCCGTCTTCTCTATTCATATTGTTGGGTCACTTGGCTATTTCTATAACCTCTCTAATCTTCCTCCTCAAGGTGAACGCCTGTTTCGCCAGTACGCGGGCCTCTCAAAACTCAATCTTCATCCTACACTGTTCCTGGGTCCCGCCACCGCTGACTTGTATTGTTTGAGACGGATGTATCTCTCGTGTTCGGATAATCTTGTGCTTATTGGACGCCCAGTTTCACCTACATTTTTTTGATGATGTTGCGGTCACATACGCAGAAGAATTTTATTGACTGTGAGAACAGCAGTGGAAGCCTACGTTTACATACATCATCTTTCTTCCATGAAATTCAATTTCAGATCTCAGAGTGTTTGGTTGGTTGATGGCTTGGGGAAGGATACCAGACAGCGAGGTCATCGGTCTCGTCGGATTAAGGAAGAACGGGGAAGGAAGTCGGCCGTGCCCTTTCACAGGAACCATCCCGACATTTGCCTGGAGTGGTTTAGGGAAATCACGGAAAACCTAAATCAGGATGGCCGGACGCGGGAATGAACCGTCGTTCTCCCAGAGTGTTCCTCCCACATTGTCAGTTAGGGCAGTGCTATAGCCATTAACATACGATTTATCCTTAACTGTCATACACATCGTGCGATCTTCCTACAATTTTTCACTCTACGTTGAAGCATTGTCAACGAACAATCTTTTAGTGCTATTGAGCCTATGTGCTAAAATCTTTATGTCTAATAAGATGTTTGATATTCATCATCCAATATAACGCACTGTGATCTATTTGTTAAACACCCCAGGACCAAAGATGTAAAATGTTCAGACAGGATGGTTTTAGAATGCCTCAATGTCATGATTAAACACTGTTTTCACAGCAGACGTACAATAAAGGAAGCAAGAAATAAAACCGTGGATGAACGTTTTCACTTGGTTCGGTAAGAATAGAAAGAATAATGTTCAGACATATGGTCCATTCCTTCAGGAAACGGCGCTAAACTTCAACATCAAGCTTCCCGATGGTAGTCCTAACTTCACAGCCAGCCAATATCGGTTGGAAAAATAGAAAGCTCGCTAGCTTTCAGTGACGAGTGGAAGCTTTTCGGAGGATATGGTAGCTGGGGAAAACTTCGCTTAGAATTTGAAGAAGCTACTTACTTCTAAAACTTTAAGTTACGTGAGTGAGCTCTTGTATCTAGGAGAATATTTCCGGATTATCCGGATTTTCGATAATCCGGGACCACCTAGTCGGTATAAACGAGGTTCTTGTGTATTACGGGATTTTTCGGAACCCACAGCTAAATTCCTGATTTTTTAATACAACAGTACACTGTTTAATTCACGCCTGTTAGTAGGATCTAGTACGTAGATTTCGACGCTACACGGCACTGACCCTCTTTCCTCGTGTTTTACTTGTGAGACGAAACGGTGGGCAGGTTACGAATCCTTTGTTGTAAGTGAAGTGCTTGATCTCGACAGCTCAGAACCACACGAAAATGTGCTTGGAATGCACAAAAAACTAATGTTATGAAACACATGGATGCAAAACTGGGCGTCTGAGTACGAAATACAATTGGATAATCACTTATTCAAGATCTAAGATAAGAACATTCATAAAGCGAAGAAGCAAAACATCCTTATAATATGACAAAAAGCACATATTTTTCGGTGTTGTGATTTACAAATTTATTTCCCTCTGCTGAAAATAACAATCCTCTCTGAACATTATACGACCTTACATTGCTGCACGGCTACTCAATCTTAAAAATGCAAGTGTGTGATTTGAATGAAGTGGTAAAAGCAAAGTGGAACAGATTAGTCTGCACAACGGACCAAAACCACATTTTCCCGTTCAGGATCACTTGATCATTCAAGGGTTCACTATCAAAAGACATTTCGACTACATTTTCAAAACATAATAACCATGTGTCAGTGTCATAACGTGCCTTTCGCCAAGCATAGAGTAACATGCTTTTGCTTCCTTGGAGAAATTCGATTATATATGGTTCTGTTCCACTTTGGTTTGATCAGACCACTGAAGGCCCAAATCCGCGCTGTGAAGACTGCATAACTGTGGAACCTGTCAGATCTGTAGCAAAAGTTTGTTGTTCAGAGAAGGCAGTTATTGCGAACGTGAATATACCAATACGATGTTAAAGTTTGTGTGTTTTATGTTCTATTATATAGATATCTTGTTTCCTGTCGTTAGAAATGTTCCTGTCTTAGACCTTGAAAAGGTAATCATTCAGAAGTCTCTCGTGTAGACCACATAGTAATACGTACGACTGGATCATCACAGTTTTTGGGATGAGCGATTCATTTTCTGAGCATATTTTCGTTGGTTCTCAGCGTTCGAGGTCGCACGCTTGGGTAATATCTGTTGAGATGATATCTATAGATTTCATTAAGACGGCTGTAACCGCTTTATTTTTATACCTTCTATTTCTATTCAGATTATAAGTAATACCTTTGTTCATTTAGTTAGTATACAAAATATCCCACAAATCACATTATATAGCTGAAGTTTCCTAACAGACTAAAACTGCACAGTTATAATACTATCTTTCCCGATAAAGCGCCACGGAATGGAATAAATGTTGTGCCCCATCCTGCTGAGGTCCCTCTTCTGTTTCCTCCGGATGTACAGTCGGTGTGGGACGTAGAGTTCTCCGAATTTGCTTCTCTGTATAGCCGTTTTTCTGCAAAACCGACCTGAGATGTTCAAGTTGTTGGTTAAGTCTCTCATTGTCAGACAGGGTACCGCCGCTGTGACCCAATGTTTTTAGGACGCCGTTCCTGTGCACTGGATGGCGGCAGCTGTTTGCATGTAAGTAAACGTCGGTGTGCATCTTCGTACAGTACACGCTGTGAGACAATGTGCCCTCTGCTCTTATTTTACCAGGACATCCAGAATGGGGAGCACTCCATCCACATCGGTTTCCATGGAAAACTTGATGTTGTGGTGTATGGAATTGAGATGTATGAGGAAACCATTCATCTGGTCTCTGCCTTGTGGCCATATGACAGAGTTGTCGTCAACATAGAGAAAGCAACAGGTATGTTTCCACTGCGCTGAATCCGTGTGTTGCTCCTCGAAATGTTCCATGAAAAAATGGTGACGACTGGTGAAAGTGGACTCCCCACGGCTAATTCCTTCCGTCTGCTCGTAGTATCCACCGTCGAAGAGAAAGTATGTGCTGTAAGGACATACCTAAAAAGTTGGTCGTCTCTGTGTCAAGTTTCTGACCAATAAGTTCCAAGAATTCCTGCAAGGGAATCCTCGTGGAGAGAGAGGCAATATCGAAACTCACAGGTACGTCCGAATCACGAAGTCTGAAGTTCTTAAGGCACCCGACAAAATACACTGCGTTGCGAATAGGAAGTGGACATTTTGCAACGAAATGGCTAAGCGTATCTGTCAGGGATTTTGCGAGTGAGTACGTCGGAGCACTAACGTTGCTGACAATCGGGCGCAAAGACACTCTCTCTTTGTGTACCTTCAGGAGTCCGTAAAGTCTTTTTGGAACACATGCTGTCTGTCGTAGCCTCTTCACAATACCTTTGGCAAGCTGGCTTCTTTGAAAAGAGCCATGGCCTTCCTCTCCACTCTCATGGTAGGATCAGTGTTCATCTCCTGATATGCGCTGTCTTCTAGAAAGCCCCGCATTTTCTCAAAGTAATCCTGATGACATAAGATCACAGTTTCTTTGCCTTTGTCGGCTAGTAAGATCACTATATCTGGATCTTCTCGTAGCTCCCGTATGGCCGCCCTCTCCCTGCTAGAGATGTTCGGACTAACAGGTTTAGTTTGCGTGAGAGCACGATAGGTACCGCGGCGTACTTCTTTAGCTGCTTCAGGTGGAAGTCGTTTAGCTGCCTATTCCTCTGCACTCATGATATCCATGATAGTTGCGGATTTAGGCGTTGGTGCAAAGTTGAGTCCGCTCTTGAACACTGAGAGGGCATCCTCATCCAGTTAACTGCCCATGAGATTGATGGTAGTCTTGCTGGGAGCCTCAGAAGGTTGTCGTTCTAAAAAAACGCTCAAATTTTGATGTCTGACGTCCAGTAGGCTTATTTTATTCCGAATCCGCTGTGGCACGTGTGACGCCATAAATCCATTCCCACGTCCAGGAGTTCACCTGGGTGGCCAGCTGTAGATGTAGTTTGAGAAGTTCTCTGTTAGTCGAATCCAGGCACCAGCGCCTAAAACATATTCTTTCACGAACCATAGCTTGGCTGGTACGTTCTTGATTCTTCTGGGTGCCGCTGAATCAATGTGATGCGTTACCTTGGCGAAGTTCCGCACCACACGCTCTTCACGGCATCTCAAAAGGAATGCTAATGCACTCCGTAAACGGCTTCTCCGGTGGCGCAGATGGTCAAGTCCTTTCATGCTGCGATACATCTAGTCCCCGTAAAAGTAGGTGATGTGATTCTTCAATTTGTGTGAACTCTTTCGCCATGAAGTACGCCGGGAGTAACTGAAGAATCACAGAATATGTATTGCTTTAGTAGTGCTCATTAACCTTTATGGAGTAGTAAATTCCGTAAGTGTTCAGTTAATCTTGTTTCTGTAATACTCCACGTAAATTTTGATAAGTGAAGACGTAATGTTATATAGTAGTGTGGATGCAAAGAAAACAACTAATTCCTTCACTTAAAAGTTAGCCTCTATTCATCATTAAAAGTAAACGAGTAACTTAGTGAATATCAGAGCGATTATTGGCCATTGTATTTTATGGGTCCACTTAATGAATACCTTCTTCATAAGCGTGTGAAAGTGTTTATTTTCATGCGTTTGTGTTCGTATATGTATACTGTGGATTGCCAGAAGTATATGTCCTCGACCCACCCAATGGACAGAACACTTGCTGAGTCTCCATATTAAATGTTAAGCCGGTATTACAATCATTATTTCAGTAAAAGTACTTGTGAAGAGTAGCAACCATTTTAATATCTTTCGTGTTCTTAAATGAATAACTGACGGCAGCTGTTTAGGTTATAGCAGATTCTGGGTCCCCATGTTTCATTTGTGATGCATTTAATGCAATGAATTAAATGCTGCAGAACAATACGTACATCGAGCAGATCAGTTAACATAAACATTCAAGAATCAATACTAGATCAGTATTTTTCAGTACTTAATTCGTAGAAGTTCCTAATGTCCAAAACAGCTGTGCACTTGCCTTACATAGTGACAATGTATAATGCATACTAAATTTCTTGTGTTGAATACAGAAAGTATGTCTAGTGAGAGACGGTTTATTGCGAGAATATCTGAGTTGTTCAGGACAAACTGTAGTTACAGTACTAGCTAGACTGTGCTGTTGCTCCGTGTCCTATATGTAAAAACGAAATTTGGTAGCGAATAAAGTCATGTAAAACAGTTAATTTTCTTAATGAACAAGATAAAGACTTGTTACCACTTTGTCCAATTGATGTGACGGCCGTTTTCCTTTATGTAATTACACTTTACCTTACAACAACAACCACCTCTGTTCGATTCCCACTAGTTCAACTACAGCTCCTTATTAAAACATATTTCTTTCAGTTGACGAAAAATGATCGACGCTTTCTACATTTGTAAGTAGGCTGTTTATGTTTTCTTATTGGCAACGTTACTTAGCGCTCTGTATGAAAATCACTGGCTGTACTGTGTGCAGTCTGTGGCTAGTTTGCATTGTTGTCTGCCATTGTAGTGTTGGGCAGCGGCAGCTGGATGTTAACAGCGCGTAGCGTTGCGCAGTTGGAGGTGAGCCGCCAGCAGTGGTGGATGTGGGGAGAGAGATGGCGGCGTTTTGAAATTTGTAAGACTGGATGTCAATTATGACTATTAAGGTAAATACATTGTTTGTTCTCTATCAAAATCTTTCATTTGCTAACTATGCCTATCAGTAGTTAGTGCCTTCAGTAGTTTGAATCTTTTATTTAGCTGGCAGTAGTGGCGCTTGCTGTATTGCAGTAGTTCGAGTATCGAAGATTTATGATGAGGTAAGTATATTGACTTCAGCAGAACTTTGCTTACAGAGGACGATAACTACGACACTTCCACAGAACCATCTTACAGCAAGACGCACATTTAGCGCTACAGGACACCCATTTGAGAAATTAATTTTGTACTTAAGCCATTTATTTTTCAAGATTTTTGAATTACAAAGAAAGTTTTCCATGATATATTTCATTCCATTGGTGTAATCTGTAACACCTGAGGGTATAATTACATTAATCCTCAGGGGGTACACGCCTACTTTGTGTACCATGTGTTTGGCAAGCACAAGGAGCCCTAGCTGATATGGTATTTCCTTATACAACTTTACACATCGGTACCATATTTCTTTAACACACAAATTACACAGCTATCTGATCATTTAACTGAGAGATAAACATTTTTTTACTACATCAGTGACACATGTTTATGCAATTACACAGTTAGGTAACTTCACACTTACGAAATTGTATTTTGTCTGTACTTTGTGAACTGTTCATATTTTTTCGGACCCATTGTGATATTATGAGAGCTTTGAATGATATATTTGGTATGGGATCACGATTTTTAAAATATGTTTGAGGCAGATGACACATTTGACATGAGCAGAGAATTTTTTTTAGGTTTTGAAGTTATTGGAGGAAGCTACGACGATTTTGAGAGTTGACTGAGGTGTTATGATGTTATTATTACGATGACTATGTGTATTATGCTGTTGTGGTATGTTTATGATCAATAAGCTGATGCTGTAGGAGTTATTTGATTATGCTACGTATCTCTTATGATGAAATATTGAAGAAGTGTTGACGAATAAGGTAAGGAATAATGAGTAGTGGTTAGGGCCTCTGGTTTGTGGAAAAGGATGTTGGAAACCAAGAATCGTACTTTAAGAGTTATGAAATGTGTGTAAATGCGCGAATGTATCACAGTGCTGACGAAAACTGTTTGAACACTGTTATATTCATAGGATTTTGTTTCTACACATTAACAACGCAAATTCTCGACCGGTGATTTTTTTATATGAGACTGTCACTGTAGTGCAAACTGGTGTCGTAAATATTTCGGTAGGAGAGCCAAGTGACCTTGAAGTAATGCGTCTTGAGCGGCCAGCTGTGTCAGAAGCCTGGAGAAAAAGCCATTAGTGTGTGCCTTTTCAGAGGCACAGGTAAAAAAAAGGGGGAGGCCATTAACCTCGCTTTTGACATTTCTTTGTAGAAAGCATCGCAAATACGACATATTCAAACTTGAAAACATATGATAACACTGTGGAACTCTTAATTTATGATATTTACTGAAATGCCAAATGAAATGACGAGAAATATTTTTATGTCCATACACCTGATTATGACTACTGTCTCTCTAGTTGAGAGATTGTTCTACTAACATATGAAATGCCTCATGACTACTGAATGATGTTCTTATGCTTTACTTTGTACATAGTTGCTTATTTCATTTGATATCTGGTTTCCAGCTGTCTTGCAGCATTGGTTTCATAAAATAAAATTAAATGCATTTGCTAATGTAAACACTTTCTGTCAACAGATCTATTAAATAATTATTTTATTATCTACATTCTTCGAAAAAGGAGCTCTTGGAATGGAAAGAACAATAAGAAGGGACTAATAACAGTAACTGCATATATAATTTTCTTTTCGAGTACTTGGTAATTATTTGTAGAATTAGTTTTTGTGGTGCACCACTTTAATGACATAGATATGAAGATGTGAATATACATTTCCCTTATCTGCGTTGTTGTCTTTAGTGTAATATTTTTTTCTGCTTGAGCTATGTCATGTTTAGATATAAGTTATTTCATTTGCTGCTGCTGTTTGCCAGGCATAGTGTTACTGAAGTTGACTTTGTGTTACTCTGCTAAGCCAGTTTTACTACGGATTTATTTTTCTTGTTTGCTGCACAGTGCCTTATATTAGTTGTAATATTGCAATTGCTTTCCCAATTTGAATTTTTTGTCATTGATGTTTGTGTTAATTGTTTTGTGCTGCTGTATTGCCTTGTTCCTTAGTTTAGCATCTGAGCTCAGTAGATTTAAGTTAGCTTAAGAGGGGGTAGACTATATAAGAGAATGAGTTATGATGAATTGGAAGAAATGCATTGAGAAGCTATAAGAAACTGGTTTGGCCAAAAAAAGTAGTGTACAGTGGAGAAAAACTATTTTTGAATGAGGATATGAACAAAAAAGTAGGGTTTAGTGACAACAGGTTTAGGTAGGATTTTCTTGGAAATAAATGATGAGGTAAGATAATGGAAAATAAATAATGAGGTAAGAAATATGTCAACATATAAATACAGAAAGCATGCTTGGATAGGATTTTTTTTTGGTGGAAACAAATGTTGAAATAAGACGAAAGATCTATGGAATGAAGTTTTGGGTTGCACTGCTTTACCAAATGTTACCCTGAAAACGAACCCTGTCTTTCCTTTCGTATTATTCCGCTATGTGTTTATGTATCCTTGTTTATTTGTCTTTTTCCTATCTTTAAGTGTTTAACTAATAAGATTTATGTTGTAGAATTTTTCAAATACTATGTTATTTTCTTTGTAAAGATGTTTAGACATTATTTATTCTGTTCTGTTTTAATGCTCATGTGTAAAGTTGATGTTTCAATAATTATTCTGATCTTTTATATATTTACTTATGTCATAATTCCTGTAACACTGATGTATATGTCTATTTCTATTCTTTTGTAAAGCCTGTTTTACTACAAATGTTATCTGTATTGTTATGTTATTTAATGATGTATTTTGTACCTTTGTTATTGTATTCTTATGTTATAAAATTGTAATTGACACCAGTTCATCAAATTAAGTAACTCGTAAGTTACATTTCACTGCACACGTTTCTGTTGGTCATAGTATATGGACAATATGTGAGAAGTAGGGACTGTTAGTGTTTGCACATGTGTTAATAATTCAGCAAGGGACTGGATAACAGCATTGCTGGTTCTAAGGACAATTTCAAAAACTTCGTGAGTGCACAAGTGGTGGTTTCTGGACTTGCTATATTGTCCGCAAGACTCTTCGATGGTGATTGTGCACCTGCACAGTTGCAACAGATGGCTGCTGGCCGTCTCTACAAGGACTGCAGTGGGTCTGCACCTCTGGTGGCCCACCAATACCGTAATCTCTACCAGGACTACAGTGGGTCTACTCTATGATGACCTACCTAACAATATTCTTCAAAACTGCGACTGACTCTGCGGTGGGTTTGCTCTGTTGTGGCCCATTATCTGTCTGCATGTCAAGAGTCAGCACTGTCTTTTCGTTGGAAGGACAACACTACTTCTTCAAGACTGCATGGAAATCCACTACTTCCGTGTGCATTTTCTTTTACTGCTCAGACTTTGAGAAAAACACTGCTATTTTACTGTGATGAACGATTAGGACTGTCTTTATGGACTGTGAGAAAATTTTAGCTTTTGACCAACATTGTATCAACAAGTGTGTTCATTTGATTTCTTTGTTAGTGTAATTATGAAAAATTTTATCAGATCATTATTGGCCACTGCCCAAAACAATTTGTAAAATTTTTTGTGGGGAGCATGGGGGCTATGTAAGTAGGCTGTTTATGTTTTCTTATTGGCAACGTTACGTAGCGCTCTGTATGAAAATCACTGGCTGTGCTGTGTGCAGTCTGTGGCTAGTTTGCATTGTTGTCTGCCATTGTAGTGTTGGGCTGCGGCAGTTGGATATTAACAGCGCGTAGCGTTGCGCAGTTGGAGGTGAGCCGCCAGCAGTGGTGGATGTGGGGAGAGAGATGGTGGAGTTTTGAAATTTGTAAGACTGGATGTCAATTATGACTATTAAGGTAAATACATTGTTTGTTCTCTATCAAAATCTTTCATTTGCTAACTATGCCTATCAGTAGTTAGTGCCTTCAGTAGTTTGAATCTTTTATTTAGCTGGCAGAAGTGGCGCTCGCTGTATTACAGTAGTTCGAGTAACGAAGATTTTTGGTGAGGTAAGTGATTTGCGAAAGGTATAGGTTAATGTTAGTCAGGGCGATTCTTTTGTAGAGATTTTTGAAAGTCAGATTGCGTTACGCTAAAAATATTGTGTGTCAGTTTAAGCACAGTCATATATAATTTTTCCAAAGGGGACGTTTCACATTTACAAATGAACACGGTCATTTAAATTCCTTTGAAGGAAGTAAATGTATAGGTGAACTGCTCGCATAGCAGTGGCCGATATTGGTATAAACAGAAAATATAGACAGAAGTATGTTAGCAGTAAAAAACAAGTAAGCTTACGCCATTTGCCGCTCAGCTGCGTGCAGCCATTCGCCGTCGTGCACAGGGATCGTACTCCGTGGCGACATTCCCTGCGCTCGTTCTGTAGCACCCTATGGAGGCATTGCAGTATCTTCGAGTACAGTGCGACTGTTACGGTCGTCCGAGGAGCCATGAAGTCAAACAGCAACGCTCGTCGGCGGTCGCAGTACTCCGTAGCCGGCCGTCTTCAAGGCGACGGGACACTTACACTTCTCGGTTCATTCCGAGAATGAATGTGCTTCCACATTTTCAAATCTTTATTTTACCCTGCGTCAAGTGGCACTGAAAAGTTCCTCTCCACAAGTTGCAATCCTTATAGCAAAAATTTTAAGAAAATATAACATCTACAGCCGTCTTTAAGACGTCATTTACTGTGTAGCTACCACTTTCGGCGCACAGTGCACCATCTTCAAGCCTTAGTTGATGCTGAAGGGGTTATGTATACTGTGCATACTACGTATACTATGCAGACTACCTGATAACTGTGATGTCGTCTTTCCAACTATCAACTGTCAACTCCAGTTCGAGAGACGACCTCACTGTTACCAGGCAGTCTGTGTAAACCGCTTATGTTGACCACTCATGCATCCTATGTATGGATCGTGATAACCCTGTCAGCATCAACTAAGGCCTGAAGTGCACTGAAGCGCCGAAACTGGTAGCTACACACTAGATGACATCTTAAAGACGGCTGCTACTGATTCGTTTTCTTACAATAGTGAACGCCGTAGTCCCCCATTACTCCAGCTACAAGGATGGACGTATAAAAACTTGTAGCAGAAATCTCCAACATCACGAATTTTCATTGACATTGGCATTGATTATTCCAGAGACCTTTATTAGATATGGCAAAAATCTGAAATTTTACAGAATCGATTCAAGTTAGTGATGCCTGTACCTGACACTTTTTGAACAGATACTGAAATATATTTTACATAAGAGCTCTTTGTTGTCTTTATCTCTTGTTGGAACTATGTCACCGTCACCGAACATTTTGTTTCCTAGTCTACTAAAGGCTACGATCTCTTCTACTGTTGCACTCGTCTTGTCTTTTACCTGATGAGAATATTCAGAATTTTGGTGGACATTCATATTTAATTGATATTTGGTGGTAAGATTGACACTTGTTAATTTAATCTTAAGTTTGAACCTCATGAGAATTTTGTGTGGTAATTTCGAGTTTCTTGTGTCCAGAGGCAGAGATTTCAACGATTTCATTGAAAGAGTACAGTACTACCCGACACAGGAAATATTTGCTTCATTGACTGTAGTAATGACAGTTGTATAACAATATACTTCGTTGTTCAGGTCAAAAAATCGGTTTTACCATAACACAATTTTATTCAATACTCTGTAACCGGATACTGATGTAGAGAAGAAAAGAAAATTTGTATATTTAATTATTCATATGTGCACTTCCTTCAAAAATAGGTCTCTATATCAAGTTTAGTGATGTTTGAGAAATGAGTGAATGGTTTGTTGTCTGCTGACCACAGTGGATGTAGACTCCGTAATTGTCTTTGAGACAGACCTCTGGTCACCTTTGGCAGAACCAATGAAAGGACGTACTCCAGAGCAGTACAGGGCCTGGAGTGTGGCTGACCGATACGGTAACAGGTTCCTTCCCCACTTCTGAGGAAGCGTGGGGCGGCCTGGTGAAGGGCCATGTTCCGACACTCTGTCGCTGGTTCCTGAAGTTGAAACACCTATTTTCATTGTGCTTCGTAACACTAAAGAATATGGAAATGGTATGTATATGGAATATTTAAGAGTAGCTAGAAATAATGATCTCCCTTTTCAAAATATCGATGAGAACCAAACCTTTTGGTGGCAGATTCATGTAAAGGTAGGCAGGTAAAACTCATGGGGAACTTAATATTTTTTGGTTGTGACCAACGGTCACAATGAAACCACGTGTGGTAATTTTAAGACGAGATGCTTGATTGTGGTAATTTAGGCTGAGATACTTCGGTGTGTAAATTTAAGCTGAGAATATTTAATAACTGCGTGTGCAGAATTTGAATTAGGAAGAAGCACTTCCAAATGGTGTGTACTAACTTTGTATCAATCTGACAAAGAGACGATGGAAAACAGAAGTGGTTGTGTGAGATGATTAAGTAATCATGATGCCAAAATTACCGTTATTAATTACAATCGTGTGAAGCCAGTTAGAAATTTTTATAGTCTGAGAGAGAAAAAGATCAGTTAGCCATCTAATCAGCAACACAATGACGGTTGCATTGCGATGGGAGATGAGTATGTGGTAGGTCTGTAGTAAAAGTTACGTGTGAAATTTAATCAGAAGGTCTGCAACTTGTTAATCTGGGTTTAAATTTTGTTGTGGGGAAGATTTGATACGTACTTTCTAAAGTTGGTTGTTATGTTTTATTTTACACGTGTTATCTGTGTGATTTGGATGTGGCCACTTAGTTACAAGCAAGAATTTTCTTTGAATCGCTTTACCGCTAGTAAATTCTCTAGGTTATTAGTGAATGAGATTATGAGAGTGAGTGAGTGAGAGAGAGAGAGAGAGAGAGAGAGAGAGAGAGAGAAGTAGTGGATGCCCATTCCAATCCAGAAAGTGCACTATAGTAATAAGAAAAAACATAAAGAGACCATAAGATATTGAAATGAGTACGTAATATCGTGCCCACTGGGCAGAGAATTCCTTGTTTTCTTTTATGTTTAAATGTATTGCAAGAAATTTTGTATCATTGCGGTGTAGAATATCAGAAAATAAAAGAGGAGACATGAAACAAAACGGTGGTCCTGATCATGGGGAGATGGTAACCATTTGGTTCGGACATGTTTGCCATAAGCTCCCTATTACTGTAATAGCCAAGCTCTGATTAAAGTGAAGGCTATAGAACGGGAATGTGGTATTGCCAAGGTGGAGCGAGTCCATCGGAAATCTTTACAGACAGTGCCACATTTAAAATTTATTTGTCACATACGTTTAATTCGGTTGCGTTGAGATATTTAAAAAGAAAAAAATTAAAGCAAAACAGTTGTGTGATAGGGCTTTGCTATCAAAGTGCAGTAGCAGTGGCTACGATAAGTCATATCAACATTTCCGATGCACAAATATTGAAAGCACTCGCTAGACAGGGCACATATCTAGTAGGCCTGGCTGCTACATGGAAGAGATGGGAGAGTTGCGACCAGGAAAAATAACAGTAGCAACCTCTCATCATATGTAAACTTCCCTGTCGTTGTACTAAATGTTCACATGTCAACACAATGGAAGTTGAATTTAGAATACAAAACAAGATCCGTAAAAAGTAATGTTATCTTATTCTTGCGACACGACGTTCTTACTCGTAGATCCAAGTGTCACTGCAAGATACTGAACGCTAGAGAAAGACGGTATAGTTGAGGTGGTAGTCTTAAATATCAAGTCTTAAAGCTGAGGAATAACTTAGTCATTGTTGACTTTAAAAACACCTGTTCAGTGTGTTTAAAATATTTTAGCAGTGATATTTATTTTAAAGCGAGAAAATGAAATTTTTCTTGAGAGACGCTAGAAAAAAAGTTTATTGTACTGGTTTGAAAGCATATTCTTGTCAAAAATCGAGAAGTGACAAGCTACCTTAACGAATAGCTTCAAAGGAAATTTCCATGCTTTGAAACAAGGGAAAATAGAGGAAATACATTTTAATAAATCTATCGTAAACGTACTCATTTTGCTGATGTCATTATACTGCAGTCTCTGAATTGGAATGTGTTACTCCAGGAAGCACCAGTCAGTATTTATCAAACATTATGGAACTGTTCATCACATGAAAGATACTGCTGTTTAAACTGATTTAATTATGAAGTGATAATGAACTTCATTACTATATGTTGTTATAACGGGCAAGAATTACTGATTGTGGTGCTTTATCAAACCTACTCAGATTGTCTTGTGGAATAATTTCTTGCCAAGTGAATGTCTACTTTTCTCTTCCCTCGTATGATCTGCGGGTGACAGAACAGGGGAATGGGCAGGCCGTTCAAGGGTCTATACATTCCTCAAAGTGTTTGTGATGTGAAGTACAGTGTGTTGTACCTTGCATTATCCTGGTGGAAAATGTCACAAGGTGCCCTGGCCAACGCAGGTAGTACAGTATTAGCGAGTATACCCTTAAACCAATCATCCTCTTCTCTTATCCAACTGCGTCCCGCACTATGACTCCAGGATTTGGAGACTCGAGGACCACTGATTCCTGTGACTTTTCACCAGGGTATCTGTGGAAACGTTGGCGTTTGGCTGACACAAACGAACATAAACGAGATTCGTCCTTCAACGCCACAGAATGCCACCTAGTGCCCCAACTGTTTCTGCCTGCACATCTTGATTCACTCGTTTGCCCTGTTTGAGGAGAAGCTTCTCGGCGTACCTGATGTGGACAGTTACAGAGGGTTGATATTACTCTTAGTGGGAAGACGGCCGTTGGGGGATGTAGACCAAATGAATTAATAAAATATGGTACTGAACCCCCATGGTACGCAAAATAGTAAGAAGCAATGAATAATATGCCAAATTTAAAAGAAAGTAAAGTCCCTCTGTTTGGTTAAGTTTTACAGAAGCTCGAAATATAGCACTAACTTGAGTGAGAGGTGCTTTTAAGAGTTTCCACAACAAAGCCCTATCTCGAAATCTTGCAGAAAACCCTTAGAGAATCTGATGGCATGTAAAGTACACTAGCGGCAAGACATGATCAATACCTACACTAAGTGATATCAATGGTAATGTAACAGAGGACAGTGCCACTAAAGCAGAATTACTAAACACAGTTTTGCGGAATTCCTCCACCGAACAAGACGAAGTAAATATTCCATGATTTGAAACAGCAATGGTAATGTTACTGATGGCAGTGCTACTAAAGCAGAGTTACGAAAGCTGTTTTCCAAAATCCTGTCACTAAAAAAGACGAAGTAAATATTTCAGAATTTGAATCAACACCAGCTGCCAACGTGAGTAATTTAGACATAGATGGCAACATGAGCGCAAGGTCTCCGGTCGAGGTTGCATACCCGTCAGGTATCCTTCAGAGTACGCTGATGCAATAGCTTTCTACTTAAAAGTTATATACAACTGCTCGCCCGACGAAAGGTCATACTATAAAGAGTGGAAAGTTGTACAAGTCACTCCAACACCCAAGAAAGGAAATAAGAGTAATCCGACGAATAACAAACCCATAACAGTAACTTCGATTAAGCGTAGAATTCTGGAAGAACCTTATGCCTTTTGCCACGTTTTTGTCCTTGTTGTATTCTTCTAGCAAACGAGTTGAGCATTCTCAAAGTCCGAAATATGAGATACGCTCCACGTATACTTCTTTTCGGCATTATGTGTTGCACAGTTTACGTCAAAATTTCTAGTAAACTCAGACAACATAATATCCCTAATTTACTCACACTATTTTCATTATGTATGGATAACTTTTTCTGTTTTAAAAACACTGAAAATAGGTTTGCTTCTGGATAAAACTGTAACCAACATATCGAACAGTCATGGCAATATCGGAATATCAGTTTAATAACGTTCAGTCAAGGAGAAAATGTTGTTTTTCCATTTCCATCGGTGCACTTTGCCATTAGTGCTACAATAACGAGTGTAAGACCTCAATAGAAGATGTGAAAATATTTAAAAGTCTAAAACAATGCATAATATACATACCAGAAAAAAGTAAAACAAAATTACAGAACAGTCTTTGAATCAGTGTTTGTGTTCGTGTACTTAGTGCGGCTGAAAGCAACTATTTGGCGATTACACAGAATAGTAAAAACGATTGGAAGAGCTATTCGTACACTACAGTTAAAAGCACTCCATACCTGCCACAACTTAATTCTTGCTTTAAGTAAATACATTTAGAACATGTGTACAACGTTCTCAGACCTCTTGCTAGGTCAGTTCAGGATGAAAGTTTTAAAGCTTAAAATTGGTAGTAGGAAACGGTGTGTGCCAAAACCTTTCGCTAGCAATGCGAATGCAAGTGATTTTCCAATTGCAGTGTAGCCTATGTATTGTGATTTAGAGTAGCCTCAGCTATCCTGCTTTTGAACAGGTACTTTAACTATGTAAATTACTTTTAATGTATGCGATACCGGTTCCAGTTAATCTAAACTGAATCTAACTATTAACAAATGAAATTAAATACAAAGAAAAGTTGTCAATAATGCACAGAATTGCTTCATCATCGAACTGTCACTCTCAGTGGCTAAGGGTGTTGATTATTGAAACTGTTACCTGTTAAACAAAGATTCTGATGAATTTATCTGAAAATTTTGATAATGAAAGCTGCTCCTAATTTCATCTCAGGAAGTTCGTTTAGGCCCTTCAATTGTTGCTTACCGTGCAACGGATAACTCAGCTGTGCTCTGTCCGCATACTGCAGGAATATGAAGTACTGAACTGCATGACCCAGAAGAAAATCACTGCGTAACCATTTGTCTTACGTTAGGTTAGGCTGCTTTTGCAAATGATAATTTTACTATCTTTCCAAAAATGCAACTGGCTGTCCATCCAACAGCGCAAGGCGTGACAATAAAGTTATGATTACACTGAAATTTTGAGAATAAACTTTAGTGATGTCTGCAAATTAATAAATGGGTATTTTGAAATTATATTAAAGTCATTTAAATAGCAAGGAACTGTGTCCTACTAAAATGAACAGTGACCTTTTTCCCTAGCATTGTCATTCATTACAAAAATTAACCCGTACACATAATATTTCAATTATGTAATATTTTCTCTTTGTTTGTCTAATGAAATATTTTTAAGTACATGTGGAAGGCGAAGAATAATAAACATACTTAACACATGACATTATTCATCTTGGTTATCAAAAGATTGTATTGTTAAAGAAATTGTAATCTTTATTTTGAATAGTTACTCCACTATCGCTTGCAGCAAATACGGCTGAATTCATACTGCTCTTTTCCAAAGTGCCACCTCTTTATAAAATCGTCTCATAAAAGTCCACTACCTTCAGTTACACATGAAGGAGTATCTCAAATAAAATTCATATTCTTGCGGCACGTCCGTCATCAAAACTCCTCACTCAGGGGCTGCTAAACACTCACACTCCCGGTCGCCGACTTACTCACTCGTTCGTGCTATAATAATAATAATAATAATAATAATAATACAACCTCTGGTAACCAAAGAATACGTATCACTCAAGTGTTCAGGCATCCAAAAAAGCTCATAGTGGTAAGCATTTCATATCAACTGACATTTCTACTGATGTGTACACCTTTCAAGGGTAAAACTTCGAGCGTTCGGCATTAACTACCATTGTCTTCGCCATGACCAAGTGATTTTATAAAATGCCGCTGTAGTGGCCTTATATAGCCCGTAGACGGTCTGACTGTACGTAAGTTACGTAATGTTGTCGTAGATAGTGTCAACGCCTGCGTTGGTGGCGCCACTGCTCCAGGAGTAGCGTAAACAATGCAAATATCTCTGCATATTCTCTGCATCAAGTGCTCGCTTCTATGCAACGTTAAGCTTATATCCACAATCAAGACTGAAGTTTTACTCGCCACAGCCTCTTTAATAAGTGAGTCCCAGTATGTAGAAGCCTGAGACAATCGTTTAATTTCACCAATCTTTGTTCTCTGTTTGTTTGTGAGGCTATGATCAGCAACCGCAGAGTTCCACATTTCTCGATATTTAATCAGCGGCCAGAAGCGGCACGGATGGACTGACGAAGTAATTGCTTCTGCACTCATGAGGGATGTCGTAAATTCCAGTCCGCAGCATGCTGGATTTCTGTAGCTAAAGACGCTGTAGAAATTCCTGAGAGATAGCTCTCGGTGGAGAGAAAATGCAGATATATTTGTCGGGACGTTTACGTTGCTACAGCAGCGGTGTCTCCAACAGCCCAAATGTTGACAATGTTTGCGACTGCATTAAATACTCAGCCACGAATCAGAAGCCGTCCATGGGCTATAAAAGGCCACCACAGCAGCAGTTTAATCAGTTGCTCCTGACGAAGACGACGGAGGTAATCGTCGAAAGCTCGCGACTTTACCCTGAAATCACGAGGCAAGAAGAAGTACAAGACTGTTTTATGCAACAGTGCTGTAGTGAAAGACCTCTTTCCCACTTTTAGCTCCTACTTTGCAGTAAGCAATCACGGCCATTTTAGTCTACCGCGCATTTCCTCTGTTGATCATGGATTCAAAACCTTACCAACGGTCTCTGTAATTTTTCTGTTAGTTTGTGCTACAGGGTGCGTTAATCTTAAATCTATGATAAAACTGAGGGTTGTTCGTGGAATAATGGAGAGATGCATTTTTGCAGTTACTGTGCGACGCACGTAAGCAAAGAAACCGATTAGCGGACAAAGTGAAGTGGTAAACAGGATGCCAACTGTGAGTGTAGTCATTCACATTTACGACAGCTGCTCCAAAGGACCTTTCTGGTCGATATCGAGAATTAAGGGTAGACCAAGATGACTACCTTACGGAACTGTGGGTGGTTAGTAAAAAACAAATTGTAACAGGACGGTCGCTGAAGACCATAATTAATTCAGACGTGAAGAAGAGGCCTTTATACTCATTAGGATGCGGGACGGTTCATGATGACACATGAAGAGACAGTATACCTTAATGATATAGTAGAACGATATCCAGATATTATATTAGAGATCGGACAACCGTAGCTAAAATATCAGAATAAAATCTTTTGCGCTGACTGTCAAAATATATTCATTGAAAAACCACTACTGGTTTTGCATAAGTAGTGATGCATCTTTAGGTGACAGCTTTTTAAACAGAAGAAGGAGTAGTGCGAAGAACAATAACGATAGCAGTAAAGATAATGTGCCAAAATTCATAGATAGGGAATTTCTGACACAGTAAAACGAATACAAACGCAACGGCTACCATTTTATTAAATACTCTGCAAGAAAAGAAAACCACCCAACAGGGGAGGACGAAACGAAATGAAATTTCACTTCAATGATTACTAAACGGAATCAAATTTACAAAGAACTTGTCAGTATGAGCCCACTCATGGGTAAGACGCTGCACCCCTCCTGGTCTCGATGCACACACAGATTCGTTTGAGAAGGGTCTCGTAAAACATGTGCAGGGTGGGGCAAATAAAAGTGGCCGGGCGAGCGATTGGATTGGACGTGAATCTATGCGTATAACTGCACCCCGTGACGCGCTCAGTACATATACGCCCGTCATGTGATCTATACCAGTTTAGGGTATAGTACGGACTGGGTCAGTGTGAGTGGAGCAGTGCAAAGGCCACGATGGTAGTTACAATGGAACAGTGGGCGTTGTTGTGGAAAGTTACGTGATTACAATATCGTACTCAGTTTTACGCTAAGAAGCATAATGGTGTGAAAATGCCAAAGAAGAGTGCCATGCAACAGTTAGCCAGTTAGCGCAAACCGGAAAATGTGACTGCAGTTCTTCAGAAAATTCATCAGAGTCCTACCGAAGCAACCCGACGCCCGTCGCAAGAAACCCGCATATCACACCTATGATGTAGATGAATAATCCATCTGGACCTTTCGTCTCGTCGCAGTACTACCTGGCCACCTGGGTTCCCTGATCTGTCAGTGAGCGATTACTTTGTGCGAGAAACCCTCAAAACTGAGGTGTATCGCAACAAACCTCACAGTCTTCAAGAACAGCAACAGAATATTTCGGTTGAGACTGCAGCAGTTCCAGTTGGCCAGCTTCGATCCGCCTTCAGCAACTTGCTGATCAGGCCGCATAGGAGCCAAGAGATGAAAGGTTGTCACTTGCAACGTCTGCTACAGTCAGTGAGGTATTTCCTTTCTTCTGTTTGCTTTCTTTGTACCCTGAAACACTGTCCTGTGGGTCACTTTTATTTGCCCCACCCTATATACACTCCAGAGGAAAGGTTGAGACGAATTGTTGTAACAGGCCCTTAATGTTAGCATAGTGGCACTGGGACAGAGTTGGTTGATTGGGTTAGGTGAGAGGACGAAACAACGAGGTCATCGGTCTCATCGGATTAGGGAACCATGTGTAAGGAAATCGGCCGTGACCTTTCAAAAGGAAACACCCCGGTATTTTCCAGAAGTCATTTAGGGAAATCAAGGAAAACCTCAATCAGGATGGCCGGACGAGGGTTGAACCGTCGTCCTCCCGAATGCGAGTCCAGTGTGTTAACCGAGCTCGTCGTACACGTCATATTCTACAGGGGGTCGTCTAGCTGGCTGCGAGTGTACCTCAGTATCACGAAGACTGTTTGAAGAGATACTTGTCATCTGTGGACGAGCATTGTCCTGTTGGAAAACGGTGTAACACCACAGTCCAATGAGAGGACGCAGACTGTACTGATGTGCCGCCAGAGTTCCTGCAATCACCATCAGCCATGACCTTAAATCATAACTAATCGCTTCCCACACAATGGCGCCAGGAGTAACACCGCTGTGCCTTGCCAAAGCAGTGTACGAATGGCGTCTTTCCCATAGACGCTCCATCATCGTCTGCAATAGTCACCCGGAATAACGCGGAACCTCGTTGAACACAATGCGAGGCTCTTCGTCGGCAATCCATGATTCCCGGTCACGGCACCATGCCCAAAGGAGCCGTTTGTTTTGTAGTGTTAACAGGCAACGACGCATGGTGTCTTAATTCCTAGTCTGACTGCTGCTGATCTCCGACCAATGGTGTGATATCCAGTAGAATGTTGTAGGAACTGTTTTACTTCTTGTCGGATGGCAGGTGCTTTCGAAGGAGATGGCGTACTGTACGGCGATCCTCTCTTATGGTGGTCAGTCGAAGTCGACCGGAATCTTGGCATCAAATATGGTGCCTCTCACGATCTCACGCGGTCTAGCACCCATTCATTTTCACATCCGAATGACCCACAAATTTGGATATTGCACTAGTCGAGCAGCAGGACAAATGGGGACCAAAAGTGGGGCCCCTTCCGACTCTGTCAGATGCTGATAACGCTCTCACACACGTGTACGTGACATTACCGTGTCCTTCACAGTGAACTCTCAACATCTCGCGCTGTTCACACCTCTTGTACACTCTGAAAGGTCTGGTAACAACAATAACGCTTTTCTGGAAGTTCTATCTGTCACGGAAAAACTGCATATCTGATCACTTACATACCCATCCATGGAGAGCACGAGTACGACGGTCCACCGACCAAGGTTTTTAGGTGCTTCACTTGTTTCAGTCAGTGTACTATCTTAATACTATGTTTACTGACAGAACTGTACTTTTCCTGTACAAAGCCATTGCCTACCTCAATGAATATGTTTCCAATGCATTCTTTAGAACTCTTTGATCACCAGAAATTCATCGTTACCAGGATATTCAAGTCCAGGATATTGAAGTCCATCAGCATATACTGATCACCAACTTTCTCTGATGCTGCACTATTTCATACTTTATACACAGGAAACACAGGCATGAACACACACACATACACTCAAGCCAGACAACAAATCATTAAGGTAGTTCATGTGAGTCTATATTATTTTCTAATCACAGTCTGAATTTGATGCAACAATTAATTTGAATTTGACATTTTATACATATAGGGAAGCTATATGAAAATGAACTACAAGTGAAAACAGTTCATAAACTACTAGAGGCCAGACCATCCACCGTTATCTGGAGACTTTTCTCATAGTTATGCAAATTCATTGTTTCATTTCATATTGCGTGTAAATATTTTGAGGCGCAAATAATTACTTTTACAACATGAATTACTGACTACTGTGATTTTTGGAGTTGTAGTAAATACGCTTTTGTAAACCACTGAAGGCAGACTAGCTACCGCTACCGTAAACTGGAGCCTATTCTCAAAGTTTTGCACGGTAACTGTAAATTATTTTCATTATCTCATCTCATGTCGCGCGCAAATATTTTGATGTTCAATCAATTCACCTGTACAAATTGAATTAGTGACGATCGTGATGACTGGATATGGAGTAAATATGCTTCTGTTACTGTTTTCCGACTGCTGTCAAAGATGTATTGCTGAGAAGAAGTTGGCTTTTGCAGTATATCGCTGGACCACTCTGCCGTGCTGAGAGGCTGCGAAAATGGCGACGTCTCCACTTTAAACTAACAAAATGAAGCAGAAAATAAATGCAGCGATTATTCCGCTCCCGCCAAAAGTGCTATGGCTTGAAATATCTTGAATAATTCTGAGAAAGCTTCAGGACGGGTTTCCAGTGAGGTATTTGGTTAAAACGTAGTGTTCATCCGCTAACAACATGCACACGTACTATTATTATACTTGCTCAGGAGGGGTGCACATTTACTGAAACTTCACATTCCGCAAACCAAAAGCGACTAATACTAAAGCCAGCTCTAATGTTCTACAGAATGCACAGAATGTGAAAGTTCAAAATTGTAGATATTCTGGTTGTTTTTCTTTTTGTGTGAGATCATTTTGTACAGACTGTGAGATGGGAATAGTAGAGCAGCTAAAATTTAGAAATTCGGAAATGATACCAAATGTATGTGCTTCCTTAAGAATAAAAATCGGTTTACTAAAATTTCCGAAAGCTTACTGCAGGTAAACTGCATATACCCACCACCCGAAATTTGTTAAAATGAGTCTAAAGGAAGTGACTCGCAAATTGAGTTACGCGGCCTGTGTGTGCTAGGTATTACGTAGTGGTTCCATTAATGCTGCTTTACACGGCCTAGTGAGTATCTACTACTGCAGAGTGAAGGGACGTTGTAAGGAAGCCGTACTGAGGTAGGTGGACAATGAATGAGAGAGACAGTACGTACCAGCAATCGCCGACAAACCCCGCCCCGCCTCAACATGGATTTCTTTATAAGCATGGTTCGTTCATATGCCAAAGTTCGTCCACGCGACACCATCTACGCACACTGAATACTTCCCTAATAAATAAAAGCTTAAATCTATGGATTCAGATAAGAACTTAACAGTCAAGATTGCTATTATTATTATCATTGGTTACTAGTTTCGGCTTATCAACAGGCCATCTTCAGAACATAATAAAATACACTGATTGCTTCCAAATGGCAGTTGTGAGAAAATCTATGTATATAGTTATGATCTGAAAATGACTTGTCGAGAAGCCAAAACTACTAAAAAAATAAAATTATTTTTGGATCTTGACTATAAATGATACTTCCGAATCCTCAATTTGAACAGAACATATTGCTTTCCTTCAAATTAGACCAAGTCAAATAATAAGATAAATGGAAGATAACTGTTTATAGTTCTAGCCGTTATAGTTTTCTTTCAGTCCTTCTGCCTACACGTCTTCGGTATCTTTTCAAACAGTTAATAATCAATAGATGTAGCTGCTAACCGCCATTAAACAAATCCGTCTACATGCACAGCTCAGCTCAGCAAGCTACCTTGCAGTCTATGGCGGAGGGTAATTTGTGCACCAGTGTCACTTCGCCCTTTACCTGTTCTAGTCGGGTATGGTTAAGGAGAAAACGAGTTGCAGATAAGCCTATGTGTGGGTTCGAATCACTAATTGTATCCTGATGGTCTTTCCGCAAGACGTACTTAGGTTCGTTGAATATGTTAGGTACGAACGTTCTTGGAGCATTCGACAGTAAACCAACGCCTCTCTTGCAGCGCCTGCCAATGGAATTGGTTTATTATCTCCGTGCAGCTATCGTGCTTGCTAAATGAAAGTGTAACAATTCACGCTGCTCTTCTTTGGATCTTCTCTATTTCCTCTAGAAATCCTGCTGCCACTGATCACATGTTGACGTGCAGTATTCAAGTATAGGTTGGAGGATGGTTCTCTATCACCTTTGTTGACAGGGTACATTTACGCAGGATTATTCCAATGAGTCTCAGTCTGGCATCATGTCCGCAGCTCGTGGTCGTGCGGTAGCGTTCTCGCTTCCCACGCCCGGGTTCCCGGGTTCGATTCCCGGCGGGGTCAGGGATTTTCTCTGCCTCGTGATGACTGGGTGTTGTGTGATGTCCTTAGGTTAGTTAGGTTTAAGTAGTTCTAAGTTCTAGGGGACTGATGACCATAGATGTTAAGTCCCATAGTGCTCAGAGCCATCAGTCTGGCATCTACCCTTCCTGCGATTAGTTTAATGTGAGTGTTCCAGTTTAAGACGCCCCGCATGCCTACTCCTACATATTTTACGGAACTAACTGCTTGCAGTGATTGTTCTGAAATCATTTAATTATACAACGTGTATAAGCACTACGTTACGTCTGTTCACGTTAAGGTTCAGTTGCCACTACCAGCACTTAGCATCAATCATCTGCCGATCTTCCTGCACTTCGCTTTAATTTTCTAGGCTTGCTACTTCTCTGTAGACAACAGCATCGTCCGAGAAAAGCGTCATGCAACTTCCGATGTTGTGTACTATAACATTTTTGTACTGTGAAAAGTAATGGACATATAACACACGCTTTTCGTACCCCCAAGGCACTTAAAGTCTGAACTCTCCATTGAGAGTGACGCGCTGTGTTTTGTGTGCTAGAAACTCTTCAAACCAATGACACGGTTGGTGTTATATTCCGTATGTTCGTATTCTATTCATTAGGCAGCTTTGCGGAACTGTATCGAATGCCCCATGAGAGACAGGGAACACGTCGCCGGTACCTAACGCTTTCTGGGTCTCGTGGACGCAAGAAGGGAGCTGGCTTGGACACTATCTTCATTTTCGGAATCCGTATTCATTCCCACAGTGGAGATTTTCGGTCTACTTAAATGTTACCGTATGCTAGCATAAAATTTGTCCCGTACGACGATTTAATTGAGGCACTACAGTGCATTCTTTGTGTTTGGAAGAGTTTTGGAAAAAATCATTTACTATTTTGTCTTGTCCGTATCGTCCTCCGTTTCAATTCAATTATGGTCTCAGAGTGTGTGGACAGATGCTTTCGACACGCTTACTCATTTAACTTAAAACAAAATCTTCTTAAGGTATTCTGTCGAGTCGGTAGTTCACATCAGCTTCGTTGAACGCTTCAGACACAGCTCTTTCCAAACATTAATTTCGCATCGTTCAGTTTTGTTTGCGGGTGGGACTTGGCTATTTTTAAATCTACGGTGAAGCTGTCTTTGCTTTCGTAGCAGCTTTGTAACATGGCCGTCGAAACACTGCGGTTATGTTCCGTTCCTCACGACTTCTGTCGGGACATATCTGTCTCAAGCGCATTACTGAAAGTGATGGAGATAAAATTTTCATACTGACCAAAATATCAGATTTGTTTCTCAGCACTCTTGCTAAGCATAATGATCTTCTTACCTATCTTTGTGTTCGTAATTACAACCGTATTCAGTGATTCTGTAGCGGCATCGTGGTCACTAATTCCCTGTTATACAAATGGTTCAAATGGCTCTGAGCACTATGCGACTCAACTTCTGAGGTCATCAGTCGCCTAGACCTTAGAACTAATTAAACCTAACTAACCTAAGGACATCACACACATCCATGCCCGAGGCAGGATTCGAACCTGCGACCGTAGCGGTCACGCGGTTCCAGACTGAAGCGCCTTTAACCGCACGGCCACGCCGGCCGGCTCCCTGTTATACACTAAGTCGCAAATGTACTGACTGTTTCTCACCAGCAGATCTGTTTCCTTCTAGATTCGGTTCTCTTTTTGACTACCAGTGGCGGATACATATGGGGGGGGGGGGGGGGGCGAAGGGCGCGCGTGGCGCACCCCCCACCCCTTCCGGGGCCGCCCCCGCCGCCCCCGCCAGTTAACCCGCACGCTATTCGTTTCTTTAGTCAGTCAACTCGACTGAATTGAGTTACCGAATAGTTGTACAATCGTATGTAGCACGCGCGTGGGCGTCAAAGTATTTTATACGTTTCTGTCTTCCACGTCGAGAGCTAACACATACCGACGAGAAAAGTCGGGGCTATTCTTGTGATCTCGATACGTTATTCTTTATGCCATTTGTTCGCGGATATTCTACTGTTTTCTGATTAAAAGGAGACTGTTGTTGTTGTGGTCTTCAGTCCTGAGACTGGTTTGATGCAGCTCTGCATGATACTCTATCCTGTGCAAGCTTCTTCATCTCCCAGTAACTACCGCTACCTACATCCTTCTGAATCTGCTTAGTGTATTCATCTCTTGGTCTCCCTCTACGATTTTTACCCTCCACGCTCTCCTCCAATACTAAATTGGTGATCCCTTGATGCCTCAGAACATGTCCTACCAACCGATTCCTTCTTCTAGTCAAGTTGTGCCACGAACTTCCCTTCCCCCAAACCTATTCAAAACTTCCTCATTATTCTGTAACACCACATTTCAAAAGCTTCTAGTCTCTTCTTGTCCAAACTATTTAATGTCCATGTTTCACTTCCATACGTGGCTACACTCCATACAAATACTTTCAGAAATGACTTCCTGATGGTGATCCCTTGATGCTTCAGAACATGTCCTACCAACCGATTCCTTCTTCTAGTCAAGTTGTGCCACGAACTTCTCTTCCCTCAAACCTATTCAATACTTCCTCATTCTTCTGTAGCACCACATTTCAAAAGCTCCTAGTCTCTTCTTGCCCAAACTATTTATCGTCCACGTTTCACTTCCATACAAATACTCCATACTCCATACAAATACTGTCAGAAATGACTTCCAGACACTTGAATCTATACTCGATGTTAACAAATTTCTCTCCTTCAGAAACGTTTTCCTTGCCTTTGCCAGTCTCAATTTTATATCCTCTCTACTTCGACCATCATCAGTTATTTTACTCCCCAAATAGCAAAACTCCTTTACTACTTTAAGTGTCTCATTTCCTAATCTAATTCCCTCAGCTTCACCCGATTTAATTCGACTACATTCCATTATCCTCGTTTTGCTTTTGTTGATGTTCATCGTATATCCTCCTTTCAAGACGCTGTCCATTCCGTTCAACTGCTCTTCCAAGTCCTTTGCTGTTTCTGACAGAATTACAATGTCACCGGTGAACCTCAAAGTTTTTATTTCTTCTCCATGGATCTTAATACCAACTCCGAATTTTTCTTTTGTTTCCCTCACTCCTTCCTTAATATACAGATTGAATAGCATGGGGGAGACACTACAACCCTGTCTCCCTTCCAAACCATTGCTTCCCTCTCATTTCCCTCGACTTTTATAACTGCCATCTGCTTTCTGTACAAATTGTAAATAATCTTTCGCTCCCTGAATTTTACCCCTGCCGCCTTCAGAATTTGAAAGAGAGTATTCCAGTCAACATTGTCAAACGCTTTCTCTAAGTCTACAAATGCTAGAATCGTAGGTTTGCCCTTCCTTAATCTAGCTTCTAAGATAAGTCGTAGGGTCAGTATTGCCCAGCATTTCTACGGAATCCTAACTGATCTATCCCGACGTCGGCTTCTACTAGTTTTTCCATTCGTCTGTATAGAATTCGCGTTAGTATTTTGTAGCTGTGACTTATTAAACTGATAGTTCGGTAATTTTCACATCTGTCAACACCTGCTTTCTTTGGGATTGGAATTATTATATTCTTCTTTAAGTCTGAGTGTATTTCGCCTGTCTCATACATCTTGCTCACCAGATGGTAGAGTTTTGGCTCTCCCAAGGCCGTCAGTAGTTGCAATGGAATGGTGTCTATTAGGGGGCCTTGTTTCGACTCAGGTCTTCCAGTGCTCTGTCAAACTCTTGACGCAGTATCGTATCTCCCATTTCATCTTCATCTACATCTTCTTCCATTTCCATAATATTGTCCTCAAGTACATAGCCCTTGTATAGACCCTCTATATATTCCTTCCACCTTTCTGCTTTCCCTTCTTTGCTTAGAACTGGGTTTCCATCTGAGCTCTTGATGTTCATGCAAATGGTTCTCTTATCTCCAAAGGTCTCTTTAATTTTCTTGTGGCAGTATCTATCTTACCCCTAGTGAGATAAGCCTCTACATCCTTACATTTGTTCTCTAGCCACCCCTGCTTAGCCCTTTTGCACCTCCTGTCGATCTCATGTTTGAGACGTTTGTATTCCTTTTTGCCTGCTTCATTTACTGCATTTTTATATTTTCTCCTTTCATCAGTTAAATTCAGTATTTCTTCTGTTACCCAAGGATTTATATTAGAACTCGTCTTATTACCTACTTGATCCTATGCTGCCTTCACTACTTCAACCCTCAAAGCTACCCATTCTTTTTCTACTGTATTTCTTTCCCCCATTCTTGACAATTGTTCCCTTATGCTCTCCCTGAAACTCAGTACAACCTCTGGTTTAGTCAGTTTATCCAGGTCCCATCACCTTAAATTCCCACCTTTTTGCAGTTTCTTCAGTTTTAATCTACAGGTTATAACCAATAGATTGTGGTCAGAGTCCACATCTGCCCCTGGAAATGTCTTACAATTTAGATCCTGGTTCCTAAATCTCTGTCTTACCATTATATAATCTGTCTGAAACCTGTCAGTATTTCTAGGCCTTTTCCATGTAATCAACCTTCTTTTATGATTCTAGAACCAATTGTTAGCTACGATTAAGTTGTGCTCTGTGCCAAATTCTACCAGGCGGCTTCCTCTTTCATTTCTTACACCCAATCCATTTTCACCTACTACGTTTCCTTCTCTCCCTTTTCCTACTCTCGAATTCCAGTCACCCATGACTATTACATTTTCGTCACCCTTCACTATCTGAATAATTTCTTTTATTTCCTCATACATTTCTTCAATTTCTTCGTCATCTGCAGAGCTAGTTGGCACATAAACATGTACTACTGTAGTAGGCGTGTGCTTCGCATCTATCTTGGCCACAATAATGCGTTTACTATGCTGTTTGTCGTAGCTTACACGCATTCCTATTTTCCTATTCATTATTAAACCTACTCCTGCATTATCCCTATTTGATTTTGTGTTTATAACCCTGTAGTCACCTGACCAGAAGATTTGTCCCTCCTGCCACCGAACTTCACTAATTCCCACTATATCTAACATCAACCAATCCATCTCCCTTTTTAAATTTTCTAACTTACCTGCCCGATTAAGGGATCTGACATTCCACGCTCCGATCCGTAGAACGCCAGTTTTCTTTCTCCTGATAACGACATCCTCTTGAGTAGTCCCAGCCCGGAGATCCGAATGGGGGACTATTTCCCATCCGGAATATTTTACCCAAGAGAACGCCATCAATATTTAACCATACAGTAAAGCTGCATGCCCTCGGGAAAAATGACGGCCGTAGTTTCCCATTGCTTTCAGCCTTTCCCAGTACCAGCACAGCAAGGCCGTTTTGGTTAGTGTTACAAGGCCAGATCAGTCAATCATCAAGACTTTTGCCCCTGCAACTACTGAAAAGGCTGCTGCCCTTCTTCAGGAACCACACGTTTGTCTGGCCTCTCAATAGATACCCCTCCGTTGTGGTTGCACCTACGGTACGGCTATCTGTATCTCTGAGGCAGGCAAGCCTCCCGACCAATGGCAAGGCCCATGGTTCAATGGTTCATGGGGGGGGGGGGGGGGAGACTAGTGGGAGATATTCTTGAATACAAGCGAACGAGCATAAACGCCCTTAATGATCGTGATTCTGCTATGCAAGCGATGTCTGTTTGTCCTAGATCTGACTATCCTACTTTGCACACGCTGTACAAAATATTAATTTCTCTATCTGCATCTACTGCTACAGCAGAAAGTTTTTCAACATTACGGCGTACAAAGACATGGCTGAAGTCGACAGTGAAGGAGCATCGACTTAATAGCTTTGCTTTGTTGAACACTCACCCTCACATTGACTATGTTATTGATGATGTAATTAACCAATTTGCCGGGAAGAACAGGCGCATAGAATTCATCACTTTAGGAAGAGAACCACAACTGTAACACATTTACATCATAAGATGGCATTGTCTTGTATATATGTATAATCAGTTTAAATAAAACTTTGTTAAACTTTGCATGTGACTTGATTATTTTTTATTACGGTAAAAGTAAAGGTAGCTCAAGATATCTTAAGCGCGTCCTCCATGAGGTTTTTCTATATCCGCCACTGTTAACTACTCAAGGTAATTTTCGAATAAGGCATTTTAACTATTTCAAGCAATTCCTTGTTCTTACTGTCCGCCACAGTCATTTGTCTCCCTGTCAGTAGATTCTAATTTGAAATCTTCCCCTAATACAATCCCTCAATTGTTCCACCACTACTGCAGCTGAGGCCGGGGGTCTATAAAAGCACACGATGCTCACGTTTTATCGACCTTTAATGCTCGTCTCCACCCATATTATTTCGTGTTCGGTATCTCTACTAATCTCACTAGATATTACCGAATCTTGTACTGCTACAAATACGCTTCCAACACCAGCACTCAACATATCTTTGCGATATACATTTCAAAGGCAATTTTGAATGACATTGTTAGTGATTTCTGGTTTCAGCCAGCTTTCTGCTCCTAACACTAAGTGGGCGTGGTTACCGTTTACTAGCGAGACTATTTCTGGGACCTTTCGCTAGAGGCTCCTGCATGGAATGGTGGAAGTTCGTCTGGGATTCCACGGGGTCTGTGATAGTAATCTAAGGCATCATGACAGCTGTGGGTAACGTGAACTGTGGACTACATGCACGCTTCCATCCATGAGGTCTTCCTCTGAAGGTGAGGGCATCTTCCAGCAGGATAACTGTCCGTGTAATAAGGTCAGAATCGCGTTACAGTGATATGAGGAACTCTCAAAGACGTCTTGGCCAATAAATACTCATCATACGAAGCCGATGAAACACATCTGGGTCATTATTGGGCAGCAGCTCTGCACCGAAAAAGTGCTGGTGTGTAATTTATGGGCATTTCGTGACCTGTGGGTAGACATGTGCCACATACCTCTAAAAATCCATCAAGGGGTTGTCGAACCCATGATTTGATATGATCCCTGGAGTATAGCAGTCCAAAAGTAGACCAATACGCTGTTAAGCAAATGGTGGCGTGATATTTTGTCTCATCAATGTAATACAAGAGTTATATTCACTTGACAAGCAAGATAATGATTTCTAATGATGAAATTGAATTACAAGAAACGAGCTATCTACAGGTTTGTTGAGAAATTTTTAACCAATTTTGTGAACAAGTCATGTTAAATGAGGTCTGTTTCCAACGCAGTTGTATTGTGTAGAACTACAGTAGCGTCGAGTGCAGTCCAGAACCATAATCAGGCCACAATCTGCCAGCCGGTCAACGCGCCTGAATGAGGTGTCAGTTGAGCATTCAGCATACCCTTAAAGGCTAAAAGGCAAGAAACTAGTGACTTATTCAGTGCACCGACCGCTCTCAACGAGATCATGCCAAATGGAAAAACGTGAAGTCGTGCAGTGGTTAAATGGTGTATCCTAATTAAACAGGAGTGGCACAACTGAACATGAAAGACGTGATATAATTTCTAAGACTTGCCGGCGATATGTTGTCATCTCGCAGAATCGGGTGTACTGCCGGTGGTCCGCGTCTTCCCATCACGATATTTCGACGTCGTAGCTCGGCGTCTTCATCAGGGGATGAAGAGGGAACATCAGGGAACACCTGACGAAGACAGTTACGACGTCGAAATATCGTGTTGGGTAGCCGCGGACCAACGGCAGTACACCCGATTCTACGAGATGACATGAAAGACGTGCATCATGATACACATAAAGATAATGATAGGGGTTTCCATCATGCTACTGAAAGGAGTATACTGGGGCGCACTTGTATGTGGGACCAGAATAAGACAAGAATATTAATAAATTAAAATTAAGCTAGCATACTATAAACGATGAATGTCTCTGATAAGCTCGGTAAGGCGGATCGCTAAATGAGCGCGACCGCAGAGCTTAAGATCTCTGGTCTGAGATTATTATAGAGTTGGAGTAATAGAGCGTTGGGCGCACATTTGTAGGTAGCTGTCTGTGAGGGAACGACGATAGAGTAGGCAGTCTTTTGGGTGTGCAGTGTGAAGCCACCAAGTGTTAATATGGTTTAAATGGCTCTGAAAACTATGGGACTTAACATCTGAGGTCATCAGTCCCCTAGAACTTAGAACTACTTAAACCTAACTAACCTAAGGACATCACACACATCAATGCCCGACGCAGGATTCGAACCTGCGACCGTAGCGGTCGCACGGTTCCAGACTGAAGCGCCTAGAACCGCTCGGCCCCAAAGGCCGGCGCCAAGTATTACAATAATGTAGGTATGTCACTATTGTTGAACATGGAAGGAGAAGTCTTGATGCACCCAAGGTAAAGATGTTAAATAATTACGATTTTCCTTTTTTTTTTTTTTTTTTTTTTTTTTTTTTTTTTTTTTTTTTTTTTTTTTTTTGCCAGCGCGGTAGTATTGATGAGTTGGCTGTTAATTTGTAACTGTTAAGTAACCACAGAACGCATGTAAACCGTTTCGATAAAAAGGCTACTTAGACATTTCTTTTTGTAATATTCCTGAGATTTGTTAACAGAGCTATGTGTAATTTAATGATCTGCAAGTATGCTGGATTAATGAAGTTAGATAATACTTGCTGTTTGAAGCTCAATTTTTATGAATCAATTGTGAGTAATGTAACTTCAATTGTCAGATGTTTTCGAAAAGCCAAATTTTCTTGCAATGTAATTTTTCTAGACACCTGAATGTTATTAATTCACCATAATCAGTGCCGTCTCCCAGTCCAGGCCATATACTTTAAAGAAGTAGGGTTTTCATAAAAGTTTTCATTTATCAGCCAAAACAATTTCATGTGCATTTCAAAGTATTACAGCCAGCATTTCACAACGCTGAGCTGTAGCTAGCACATTTATATTTTTGAGGGAAAGCAGAATATATCAAGTTTCACCATTGCTGTTTTAGAGGTAAGACAATTTAATTTATTCGCTATGTGCATAGGGACCAAAGTTATCAGTTCTGTACAGGGCCAAATGATTTAGTGCGTAGGCGGCTGAATGTATTTTGCAGTGACTATATTTCTTTATTGGTACTGGGAGGTGCATTGCTCAATCGATTAGTGTACAGTTTTGCTAATAATAACAAGGAGTAAGCACAGCACTTGCAGTTACAACACGCCACACGATAATTCGAGTTTTTGTATCCATTTCTCAGTTCACAAATTCATTGAACGTAGACGTAAAGTTTATTATTTCATTTTATTAAAGAACATTACAATACTAAATGAAACTGTAAGTCACAATAACAACCTGATCTCTTACTAGATGCATTAATGTGATTCTAGTCATTGAACAAACGTTGTATACTAGTGCAAAGGTGCACGAGAATACAAAAACACCGGTTGGCAGGATTGAGATAGAACGATACAAAAACTGAGTTCACGAATTTCGTCAGTGATTGATGAATAAGTTGATAGTCTGAAAAAAAAGGACCCAGAAAAGTACGAAAAAGCACCAGTTCCTTTGCCTAAGAGCATACTGAGTGCAGATAGCTGGAGATGAATTAATTTGGAAGAACGAAACTCTGGCTTGACAAAAATAAATTTGAGGTCTTCTCGTCACGTCATGCTTACCACTCTGCTGATACTTTGTGCAGAGGATGGCTGTATTAGTGGCTGAGAATTTGAAGTACAAACCAAGTATGTCTGATCATGTGAAAAGCGAAAACATCTCCCTCTGCAGTACTGAGGTGTACTGTAGCATGTCATCAGACGAAGTCTTCTGTGCCTGGCGTCCCAAGACGAAATGTCTTTACTCTTTACTCCACATAATATACCTGGTTGTGTCAGCGCCGAAATCTTGATAGACAATAGCAGTACATATTTCGAGTTCTGGCCAATTAAAAGTTCACAAAAAGTCCAAGACTTTCCCTTCTCCGAAAGAAACATTCACGGTTTACCAACACATTGCTCTGTTGTATCTTAGACTAGGGCAGTATGTAGAAATTCGATGCCTATGTACAGGGTGTCATAAAATTCGACGGAAAAGTTTAGGAATGGACTCCTCATATAGACAAAAATAGTCTAGTACACGTGGGCTCTAAAATGCATACTTTAAGAACAATGAGCACCTCTTCATCTTAGATACTGTGAAATTGATCTCATTTACAGCAAGCTCTTTGTTTTTCATATTTTGGGAGGAGCTATTATGGACCGAAACAAGGAAAAAAATGACCAGTAAACATGGGCTCTAAGATACAAGGCTTAAGGGATGTGGACAATTGTTCAGTAGAAGAAATACACTCCTGGAAATGGAAAAAAGAACACATTGACACCGGTGTGTCAGACCCACCATACTTGCTCCGGACACTGTGAGAGGGCTGTTGTAACGTCTAGAGAAACAGAAACAATATATTATGTAGTAATTAGAGAATTAGATGTATCATATTGTGTCATTGTATAAAATTATGTATTTTTATTATTATTTATTTCTGAAAACGTCTGCGTCGGCGAGTAATAAAACCAACACAGAAAATAAATGTTAAACAGAGATTAAAAATAGAACTAGTATATAATACGTGTTGAATATGAATGTCTTTGTCTTCTTAATTTGGAAGTTGTGCGAGTAAGATCTCCTGTTGTTGTCGTAGAGAACGCGAATGTAGCACTCTTTTGTCGAGACTAAGCAATGTACGCCATTACGTGTGAATTCACAAAGGTCTGTAATCACTGAGATATTTAAAGGTTTTAATAGAGTTGTTTAAATGAAAACTTGTATTATTTATTGTTAAGCTTGCTTGCATATTATCCCATCCTGTTGAGACATTTTTCAGTTATATAAATATTATCTGTGGTGCTGAGCTGCGTGGAGAACGAAGAGCCGCTGCCGCGGCGTATTTAAACGACTTACAATATAGTCGAGCATACCGCAAGGAAGCGGTAAAATAATAGTAAAATAATATTATTTCTTTTAGCTCCCAGACTGGCAGTGAAGATCAGCAGATTTTATGATGTGTTGCAGATTGACGCGGGCTGCTGATAGGATATAATTTACAGTGCAAATAATTTAATGTACCTTCAGAATCTGATAGGAATCTTGCTGTGCTCCGTTCTGATCTGGCAAACTTTAAAGTGACAATGTATTTTTTAATGAGAGTCTCATGTTCTTGGGCTAGTCGTGGTATGAAATAGCATTTTAACGAGAAATAAAATCCACTGCGAACTTGTGTTTTTGAACAATCACACGAACTGTAACATCAGTGTTCATAACAAAGTAATTTCAACTTTTAATCACTATGAAGTAGGGAAGATATATTGATTCTTAGCATGAGTTGCAGTTACGAAAAATCGTTCCTTAAATTGTAGGCCAGATACAGAACAATAAGACTTCCATATATACATTTTATTCCGCTAAAAGGTAATGATGATAAAGAAAAGCAAAGCACAGCATTGCTAAAAGTATTTCACGTAACTCTTTTCGTAAATGTGTTGTTACAAAGAGAATAAATAAACCAAAGAGCAACAATTTTACAATCCGCGAGAGAGTTGTACGTGAAACTGTACAAGCAATGATCACACGCACGGCACAGCGGACACACCAGGAACCGCGGTGTTGGCCGTCGAATGGCGCTAGCTGCGCAGTATTTGTGCACCGCCGCCGTCAGTGTCAGCCAATTTGCCGTGGCATACGGAGCTCCATCGCAGTCTTTAACACTGGTAGCATGCCGCGACAGCGTGGACGTCAACCGTATGTGCAGTTGACGGACTTTGAGCGAGGGCGTATAGTGGGCATGCGGGAGGCCGGGTGGACGTACCGCCGAATTGCTCAACACGTGGGGCGTGAGGTCTCCACAGTACATCGATGTTGTCGCCAGTGGTCGGCGGAAGGTGCACGTGGCCGTCGACCTGGGACCGGACCGCAGCGACGCACGGATGCACGCCAAGACCGTAGGATCCTACGCAGTGCCGTAGGGGACCGCACCGCCACTTCCCAGCAAATTAGGGACACTGTTGCTCCTGGGGTATCGGCGAGGACCATTCGCAACCGTCTCCATGAAGCTGGGCTACGGTCCCGCACACCGTTAGGCCGTCTTCCGCTCACGCCCCAACATCGTGCAGCCCGCCTCCAGTGGTGTCGCGACAGGCGTTAATGGAGGGACGAATGGAGACGTGTCGTCTTCAGCGATGAGAGTCGCTTCTGCCTTGGTGCCAGTGATGGTCGTATGCGTGTTTGGCGCCGTGCAGGTGAGCGCCACAATCAGGACTGCATACGACCGAGGCACACAGGGCCAACACCCGGCATCATGGTGTGGGGAGCGATCTCCTACACTGGCTGTACACCACTGGCGATCGTCGAGGGGACACTGAATAGTGCACGGTACATCCAAACCGCCATCGAACCCATCGTTCTACCATTCCTAGACCGGCAAGGGAACTTGCTGTTCCAACAGGACAATGCACGTCCGCATGTATCCCGTGCCACCCAACGTGCTCTAGAAGGTGTAAGTCAACTACCCTGGCCAGCAAGATCTCCGGATCTGTCCCCCATTGAGCATGTTTGGGACTGGATGAAGCGTCGTCTCACGCGGTCTGCACGTCCAGCACGAACGCTGGTCCAACTGAGGCGCCAAGTGGAAATGGCATGGCAAGCCGTTCCACAGGACTACATCCAGCATCTCTATGATTGTCTCCATGGGAGAATTGCAGGCTGTATTGCTGCGAAAGGTGGATATACACTAGTGCCGACATTGTGCATGCTCTGTTGCCTGTGTCTATGTGCCTGTGGTTCTGTCAGTGTGATCATGTGATGTATCTGATTCCAGGAATGTGTCAATAAAGTTTCCCCTTCCTGGGACAATGAATTCACGGTGTTCTTATTTCAATTTCCAGGAGTGTATGTTTCACAACAGCTGAGATGAAGCAGTGCTTAAGGTATTTTACAGCCTATGTGCTCCTCTTTTCGATTTGTTGTATGATGAGTCCATTCCTGAAGTTTGGGAATCGAGTTTTGAAATACCCCGTACGTGTGTTTTCGCGAGTCTCCATCACCTCTATGAAATTAATTGTCGGTTACCAACTGGAGGCTTCCTTGCAAAATTTATACACACGCCTGCGCCCACCTACAAACCACAACGGCTGTCTCCCACGCTGACAGCATTGTGTTTTCTCTTCTCTTCGCACATCTTATCCTCTCTAAAGGGAATTCTTTACGCTCCTCGCATTCTGATAGTTTACAATTTGATGGGCACTCTTCCTCAGCCTACAACTTTCATGGCTGCTGTCTGGTGTTTCCGTATCTGTCGAAACAACAATTCTCCAGTTCCGGCTCATATCTACCTGCTGGATTTCATCAAAGCAGAGACATTTTTCTGGTTTGTCTGCCGTACCCCCTCCCCTCCTCCCCACCTCACGACCACTATGCTCTTGTACACTTCCATATGCACCTGGTCATTCCAAGTTTCCAGAAAAACACTATAATTACCAATCACTGTACAGGGTCACTATAAATAGCAGTCACTATACAGAGTTAACTTGAAAGCATACGTCTGCGATCTTTAGTATTACCCTTAATGGCGTCATACCTTATCGGCGTTAATTATTTAACGGGAGTCGTATCACCCTCTCTTCGCAATGTTAAACTAGCTATATAAACGCCCTGTTTTCTCAGTAACTTACGAGTATATAAATATGAGATTTTTCCACATGTTCTCTCATGTTTTGTGAATGTATTGCTATGTAATCACTTTAAAACGATGATTAGGAAACACGTCAAGGGTTTTCGGTCTTAAACATATAATTTTTTGAATTAAATCTTCACAATTTTAATTTCTTGAAGTCTATTAAAGTAAATGGCACTAAATTAGACCTACAGAATCGTGGTACTATATATTCATAGCTGTAGATTAAGTAGTTTCTGAGAAAAATGGGCATATATACTAAAAAATATCATTTTGGTAGAACTGTGTAATAAAAAAGGAATTAATACACAGCCAACTGATACATAAAAATATGTTGGAATCCTCCTGGCTGGTAGTTCGCACCTCTTCCTTCATCTTCCTCGCCCAATGCTGCCTTCCTTTGTTTGGATCTGGCTTTTTTTGACATACTGTTTGCTGCATTCTCTGTCGTCACGACTCGCAGTTTGTCCAATTCCATCACACTTTTAGTAGTTCTTTAACCTTGAAGGATTCCAAGTTGATCCAGAACCTGTAGTCTCTTGGAATAGCCATCATTCTACGTAAGAGCAGCTTCAAAAACACACAAAGGCTGAGCTACCAACTAAAACATTATTTCACCATGCAACATTGTTAAAAGCTTAGTTGGGATTTCGTGAATTGCCTTTCAAATTTTTTTTTCACAGCTCTGGAGCGGCAAGACGCTGGAACACAGGTTTCATGGCAACCATAACAGTATTTGGAACTAAGTGAGAGAATGTCTACCTACCTTCCTTTTTTTCCTTCAGGTATTTACACCACTCAACGGGACACAGGTTGTGGATTGGTTTAGCATCTGTACACAGCTACTGGAAATAAATTGCTCAAATAGCTCTCTTAATACAATCTCAATTACTCCGGTTACTTCTTGTGGACATAACAAAATACTGCATAGTCTGATCAATTTGTGTATCGTCAGTCGACGCCTTATACTTCGACCAGCTCATAGCTTAGTACTTACCAGTTGCTGTTTTACTCTACGCAGTCTCGTGCTCATCCTCTTCTGTACATGAAGTTTTGTAATGGACATGTGCCCATAGGGTTTACTTTTCACCAATGATGCAAAACTAAATTCTCAGAAATGTCAGTGCATGATTACTTATTATTTAAATATAACAGACAACAAATTAAGCATAAAGATCCACATTTTCATAATCTGCATAAAAGTAAAAATGTCAGATTTTGTCATTTTGGTTGGTACGTCTCCCCTTAAATAGATTATTTTTCCTGAAGCTGTGGAGCACTTTGGAAGAAGGACCCATAAAAACTGCAGCCTCAGCAGAAGCCGCCGCTTCCATCTAATCCTTTCCTGCGAGCCGTCGTACGAGTCTGAGACAGTGATCAACTGTCTTCTGAGAACCGCTGGTCCTGGTTATCAGAGTCTGTTCCACATGGTTCCAAGCGGGAAGTAAAAGTCATCCTGGGCAGTGGTGTTAACCAGTCCAGGTCCAGCAGTCATCATTGGTACAGCTAGGCTATAATATGGTGCACAGCAGTGCCAATCTACCTCCTTACTTATGATACTTCCACGTCCGCCGCCTCTGGCCCTTGAACCAATGACTACGGTCTGACCGGCTGACTTCATGCAGCCAGCACTCTGCCGCCACCTTATGGTACGGACCAAACAATGAATTCCAGCCAGCCCCGCACCGAGGGGGACTGCCGCTGCCAACGGCGTAGCTTTCCAGCCAGCAGTTCCGTGCTCATTAACCGGGTTAGTCCCGCTTAGCTCGCGCGCTTAGACTTGGTTCCAGGCTGTCTGTTTGCTGCCCCACCTACCTGTCTCATGCTGCAGGCGTGCTCGGGTCTGAGTGACATCGCCTGCCGCCTGTTGTTTGCTTGATGCTCATACCATATTCTACGTTCGTGTATCATTGTGAATAAAGAGTATAGGCTACATATTGGCTGATAACATCGTATGCAACTCCGCGTACCAGCAGCATGAAGCCACTCCCCACACCTTCCCGTCATATTCCCCTTATGCTGCTTTTCAAGTCACATTGTATGTCAAGAAATCCAAAAATGAACTGATTCACTATTGGTGAGAATTAATGTTACTACTCCTGAAAGTAAGATAGATTTTACCCATCTAATTGTGTATTATACCCTCTTGAACGCATTTTGTTTCTCTTCATGCATTAATGTGCGTGATTCTCTCAGTTAATTATGCTAATATTTGTCTTTTTCGTGCTTGATTATGTATAGTTGAAACTAAGCGCGTTTGCTACATTGTTGATAGATATTCTTATACCGCAAATGCAGTTAAAATGGGCATAGCATCTTAAGCAATCTTAGATGGGATAATAAATTTTTACATTGCCCGTGAGTTCTAAGACACACGAAATAAAAAGCAAAAAACCAATTACTATACCACTGTACCACTGACTTTTGCTTACATTCATACATTCAACTTGCTTTACAGTTACTCTCACTTAGGATCTAGGAAGACGTTTTTCAGCTCTGAATACCATAAGACATTATGCAACGGATGGACCCAGTAGAGCAATGTTCAGTATGAGATTCAACTGAATAACGGAATGAACATTAAAACATATAAAATGTTTCGTAAAAATATCCGAAAAACTGGAAGGCGGAACTTGTCAACAACTGGATAAAAATCTGATTATCCACATTTATCGATTGATAACTAATTTTAAATTCAATTTGATACATAATTAATTATACACTGATACATACTAGACATTGAAATTTTGAAATAATCAGTGGAAGACGAAAAGTGAGAAGTGATATTAAGCGTACGGGTGGAAAAAGTTAAACGATAAATGTGACACAGAAAAGCCCGAGGAACGGAAGTACTGTATTATCAAAGGAAGACTGCAGAGAACAAAGGTTTCCTGAGACCCTTACTCTGGAAGTTGGTATGCTGATGTGTATTCAGTTGACGTCAGGACGCGTGGCCAAAGTTTCCGCCACTGAAAGGCGCATCTCCTCCTACGCGGTGAAACCAGATAGTCTGCACGGCGAAGAAACTCCTAACAGGCGGCAGCCTTTCTGCTGTGACGAGCAAAACTCACAGTGGCTGAAGGCGAAGCCATGTCGAGAGTATTCCTCTGAGGTCTTCCACTTTATACTGTATATTCACCCACCAATATCTTATTTTAACGCCGAATGATCTCGAATTTTGCTGTGAAACAAAAGCCAAAATTCAAGCTGTCATGTCATTGCATGGAGGACTGTCAACGAACGACGTAAGAGGAGTAACAGACAAGTGCATGCAAGGACAATAATGGTTTCTTTGTTAACAAATTTCTAACGATATCAATTCCTATCTACCTATTAAGAGACACATTTACGTAACTGCAGAGCGCTCTATCCAAATTGATCACAAAAATAACAAGGTAACGGCAACAAAAAACTGGTAGCATTTCAAATACTGTTCTACAAAAGAATGTCGGATACTTAGCGGACATACTAAATTTGAGAAGTGACATATTAGAGGTCCATCTGTACGGCTTGAAAGATTATTTGTTTTCTTACTGAAATGAAGAGAGGAGGGTGAAGATAGAAACAAATAATGCGAAAAAAGGTAAAACTAATTAATGAGATTATTTGCATGGGGAATACACGGAAATGTAGACAGACAACGTATGTTGGAGTAAAGCACCACAATTTCCAGTTTTTCCAGTTCTTCTAATATTTTGGTCAATGAGGGGCAGATTTTTCGGAGATTTCAAATTTAAGTCATAAGTTGGGTTGTTATATACAACGTACCCAAATTCTAACACTGTTTCATTATTAATTATATAGAAATATAGAATGAAGCTGAGACGAAACCTGGGATAAAGCCCAACAATGCGGGTCTTTGCTCCAATTGAGGTAAATATAATAAAAAATAAGTTGAAATGAACAAAACAACACTTGAAATAATCCCTTGTAACGAATTTGAATTGTAGCCACGTTAACCAACACAATATCGAACTGCAATATCTCGTAAATTTGAACAAAATGCTTAAAAACTCTTGTAGAAAACTAATACTTCCTTCTGCACGAAAGACCTAAAAGCGTTCAATTTCTGAGGCTAAGCTATGCAGGAACCTAGTAGTCAGTGTCCTTTGTTAGTTCCTCTAATTTTCCCTTGAAGTTCCAGGTTATTGTTCTTTTTCTGATATTTCTTCACCAAGGTCTGTATCTATATCTCAGCCACTGTGGTTATGTAAGAAGTCAGATTTTGAGGGTAATCAGTTGACTCTCTAATCTGGTTTCTTCCTTTTCTTGGCACTGTCGTCATGAAATTTAGCTTACGTTTTTTAATTTCTGTAGCACGTAATTTTCTTCTCAGTAACCACATTTATTTTCCCACTCATTATTGTACCTCTCATTCTTTACATCTTGTCGATGTTAGAACTACCGGTTTCCACACCTCACCAGAAACTTTTTGTATTTTTTAAATATTTTAAGTAGACCAATTATATCTTCAGCCGAGATAATCTCGTGCAGTGTGTACTGAATGTCATCTTTGGCGGGGTTCATCGTTGAAGAATTTTTTTCACATTGTTGAAGGTGCGGGGATTTGCCGCACAATTGAGGGGAATTTCGCCATTTTTTGACAATTGCGACATTGTTGATTTTGGGAACCAGCTGCAACAATTATTTTAGTGCAAAAGTGATGCTTAAGTGCAGTAGCATCAATAACTAATCCGTAGGTTCTTCTTTTTAAACCCTATATTATGTCATGTACACGTAAAAGGTAGTATAAATAATAACTATTTTTCTCATCTCTGGAGTGATTTTCCGGGAAGAGCTTTCATGGTAAAAAGAAAACCTGACAAATATTGATGAACTTCTGAACCGATGGCAATCAGTTCAAAAACTCAGTGCTTGCTTTTACCCGACATGGGGCTTTATCTCCATGTACCCTGCAAGATTGAAATGGAGGATGGATCAGGTTACCGTAAAGACTAACAACATGATGTGTTTAATCGAAATTTCTTTTCAAATATACAGAGAACTACGGATATTTGTATCGTTACAACTCTTTGAATTCGAGTGAATGAACCTACATTGACGGAAATAGGAAGCTGCACTGTGATGGAACAACACTTACCTGTTTATGTAGTAAACTGTGGCTACTTCAAGGTTTAATATGCTCAAGTGGCAGTTATGGCAGACGCCACTTCTTGTGGCCTACTGTAAGTATAGATATACTGCCAGCGGCCCAACACCTCCTTTACAGTAACGAAGCAGATCTTTGTCTGTTGCCACATCTTGCACTGATTTATCTACAATAGAATTCGCCAGCAATTAACTTTAAACGGTAGTTAACTATACTTTCCTGATACCAGTATAAGCTTTTTACAACAAATACCACTTATAATTTAAGTAGCAGATTATACATCACCTCTAACCGTGTGTCCCAGTGTGCTAATAATTGCTGCACATGACGAAACTGTTAGAGCGGAAAAATGTCATGAATATTCATCTAAGGTTACTCCGTTACAGCTCAAGATGATTTCACTTATTAAGTTAGTAAAGCCGTAAAAAAATAATTTACTGGCACGCATCTGACTAGACAGTGATCAGAGATATCAGTTCCTGCACACTTTATTTATACGCATAGATATTTGAGGTTAAAGCCTGCAGATCAGTGTATACGCTACTTTTTTGACTTTACACATCTTATGCATACCCTTATTGATAATGAGTAATGAAAACGAATTTTCTGCAGATAATGAACAAGGCTACTCACACTACACACTCTTTATTACCACAATGAAAATACCACGGTAGGTATTTGCAATTATGTAGTACACGTTTTGAATTTAGACAAAATTCCTTATGACACGACATCTTTTTAATAAATAAACATTCTAAAATAATTACTATCAGAAAACGCATGTTCGTATGCCATTGATCTATTTATTTCATTGTTATCTGCATTAAAATGATGTAGATCCAACAAAGCTCTTAACTGATCACAAGACTAGCAATCACATTCTAGTTACTATGCTTTGTTATTGTTATGATTTATTAAACAACTTTAATTTTCATAACTTTTATTCGGCGCCGAGTTAATATCCAGAGATATAACTGGTTATTCAATCAGCGAAACAATATTCTCTCACTGTAGATCCTATCTTTTGTTCATGTAATAAATTAATCTTCTTCCTATATGTTCATTTATTTACACTTCAAATACATAATCCAAAATAATGTCTTGACATCTATTTTAGGTAAACAAAGTGTTTGGAAAGTTTCTCGGCTGCAGTTAGTAATTATTTCTGATAATATTATCTCATACTTGATGTTAAACTAGTAAGTCTTTGAACTTTAATTACTTCACAAACACAAATATTTGTTATTTCAAGTCAATTAATTTCATTCCTTGGGATAATTTCGGTTTTCTCTGAAATCTAGAGTTGGAACGTTATTATTTTAGTTTAATACACATGTGATTTATTTGAATTTTCTATACCAGTGCGAAAAAAGAAGTCGATGGTAATGAATTAGTAACAGCAAAGTCTAACATAAAATAAAGTGATAGGACATTGTAAACTACGAGGGTTGACTGAAAAGTAATGCCTCCACCTTTGTAAATCTTCAACCGTTGGCAGCTTCGGTATGCGGCAGGTACTGGCTTGCCCCGTAGCCTATTCTCTGCAGCTCCACTTGGCGGGAAGCTTTAGTTGTCACAGTGTAAAGTATGGAACCCTGCGCAGACGCTCGGAGAATTCGATTTAAGCCATGTGCAGTCATCGAATCCTTGACAGCAGAAGGTGTAACCACAAAGGAGAATCATCAGAAAATGAAAGCAGTTTATGGTGATTGTGTTGATGTGAGTACTGCGCGTCGTTGGGTCCGAAAGGGAAATATATATGTTTTCCTGCAACATGACAATGCTAAACCACACACTTCACGTGCCGCCACAGCAGAAATTCTGAGACTAGATCTCACCAGCGTACGGCATCTTCAATACAGTCCAGATTTAGCACCGTCGGACTTCCATCTGTTCCCGATAATGAAAGACGATCTGCGGGGACATGATAATGATTCTGAGTAAGACGTTGAGAGAACTGTGAGACTGGTTGTGGAAAAAGAAAACGGCTTCAGAAAAATTGTTCATCGTTGGCAGAAATGTATCCAACTGGCTGGCGAGTACGTGGAAAACTGAATATTGGTAATTAAAGATCACATTATAAGGATTATTTCTGCGTTTGGTTTATTAAAATATTTCCATCCAAACCAATTAACGAGGGTGGAGGAAATACTTTTCATTCAAACCTCGTATAAGCAATATTCCCACGTGCCACTACCACTTTACGCCGTAACATTTTACAATGAGAACCAAATTAAACCCCTCAGGTGTTGGTTGATCGTAACCCACTAACTTTTCCTAATTTAAAGGCACTCGTCACACAGAAATGATTGTAACCAACGGTACAGCTTTGACATTCCTAAGTAAATGTTTACAATTAATTATTAATCGATTTTAAGGTAAGATCTTGGCTGTGAGTGGACGGAATTAACACTGTACGACTAATAAATTATAATGTTCCAGAATTCGTTAGTGCTATCGAAATGCAAATTGTCTGTAGTTGATTTCCTATTATTCAAAGCGAAGATCAATCCCCCATTTACAACAATAACGCACTACAATATTCTCTCAGTGATTGTATAATTCTACGACTTTCCACATCGAACACTCGATGCAACCAGAGTGTACCAATTGCTACACCAAACAGTAATCGCATCACTCAGCCATAAGTGAGTTTACAGGCTGCGGCAATAATACGAACTTAGAGAAACATTTCAGTTCAGCAATGGATCCGAATTTCCAATCAAGACTCATTAACTAGTGTGTGGTTTCTGTACAGTTTGCACCATAGAACTCGCTTCCGATGAACACTAATGAAACATATTCTCAGCTGCGAATATGAATCACCTCCACCTGTACAGTGGAATGACGTCAACGAAAATTTCTGTTCCAACGGTGCTGGAAACCGGATCTCCCGCTTTAAGTGAGCGGTCGCCTTAATCGCTTCGGCTACCCGCGCAAGACTCATGGCCAGACCTCGAGATCCATTCGTCGTCGTCCAATTGCCATATTTGTACTCGTACATCTCACTAATGTGATACCTGTACAGAGGAGACACTTTATTTGTAAGTTGCAGGCCTGGGATCGCCGATCAATACGAAACTGCAGTGTCTGTGTTGTGAAGAAGTACGATGCAATATTCCTTGGAACACTTACTCATGCTGTGGTTACAATTTCATTCTTATGTGAGCTTATCTTCATTAATTCCAGCACATAAGACGTTTCTACTGCTTTAGAATGGTGTAATTTCACAACTGGCATAGGTTGTGTTTAACGTTGCTGGAACTTTTGAAGTTGACATCTCAAAAGAGCGAGCACAGAAAATCTCACTAAAAGCTTAACGGTATTATTATTATTATTATTATTATTATTTTCAGAAACATTGAATCATTGGCACGAAATATATGGGAACAATATACCAAGAGTTCACCAGGATTGTTGGCTGTAGAGCTAGTGGTGACATGGTGGATACAAGACAAAGTGACAAGAGGGTAAGTACTAGTCCTTCGAGAAGGACTACACCACGAGAAGATCGTAGGATTGTTCGTTTGTGTCTAACGAACAAATGGATGACAGCAGCTGAGATCCGAGAAGAAGTAAATGCAACATCCTACCATTTACGGTTAGAAAAAGAATTACTGCAGTCCAGGTTGAGATTTCGAGTTACCAGTCTTCATTTATCACTGACGTCTTACTACAAATAACAGAGACACATACGGCGTAGAGCCAGAGTGAAATTGGGTAGTAAGTGGCATACTGTGGCGTTCAGTGTCGGTCAGATCTACGCTAATGATGACATTCGTCCTTGTCACTAACTATTGTCACCTAGAAAAACTCTGAGAAGGGTTGCATGGGACAAAGTGGGCCACTATAAGAGGTTGGTTTTATTTGTGTAGGTGGGGTCGCATCAGAGATATAGAGGTTAGCTTTATTTTTTAAATTGGGATGCTATAGTTTGGTACTTATTTCCTGATAGCGGCTATCGAGACAAATCCATTGATGTGTCACAGTAAAGTCTTTGAAAGTCAACGAAGGTCAAAAAGGTGGGATGAACGTGTTCGAAGGTGTTCGAAGCGAATCCATTGATGTGTCACAGTAAAGTCTTTGAAAGTCAACGAAGGTCAAAAAGGTGGGATGAACGTGTTCGAAGGTGTTCGAAGCGATGAGCATTGGTATCAATGCAGTGCTGCAATCTTCTTACATAGATTTGAGTGGTATTCCTTATCACTTCGGCACTTATCGAAGCACGTACTCTGTCAATTCTCTCTCGTATATTGAGCAAATAGTAAATATTTGCCTAATACGGCATATCTATCTAACGGGCCATTGACATCTAAACACCATTCAACGGTTTCGTAATACAACGCTAATAGGAACGGCAAGACTAGTATCGTCGAATCAAGCGAATGTGAATGACGTAATCCTTCTAAGAACAAGTTGATATACTTCTCATTTAAGAAGAATGCCAACGAAATTCAGTGAGACCTAGAGATTTATACGCTGAAACGTATCCTCAACGTACTCACCCAACACGTCTTACGTTTAAATAAGTGTGTGATAAATTGAGAACAAATGGGTCTTTAACGCATCGGAAACATATCGGGCAAAGGAAAGTTACTAACGAGGAAACGCAAATTGGTACTCTTGCCACTGTGGTTTGTGATCGTTGTGTTAGTCCTGGTATGAGCCGGAGTAGTGATGTTCATGTTCTGCTTCGACATAAGTATCATCCTTACTTATCAGTGTCCACCAAGAGTTAACTGGTACAGATTGTATGTGTCGTATTGAATTCTGCCGACGGGCTCAAGTTCAGATTCAGGGGGGCGAGACATTTATTAATTTGATTTTATTTATTGACGAGGCTACATTCGCGAAACATGAAAATGTTAATTTCCATAACATGCATTACTGGGCAACTGAAAATACGTGTTGGCGGCGGCAAGTTGCGCACCAAAAACTGTGGTCGGTGAATGTATGGTGTGGGATTCTTGAGGACAGAATTATCGGACGCTATTTAATGGAAGGAAATCGTAATGCCAGGAAGTACACCACATTCCTCCTGGAACATTAGGTCTGTTATTGGAAGAAATACATGTACGAACGAGGAATAGAATGTGGTATCAACACGATGTGTGTCCGGCACATTTTTCACTGATGGCTAGATATGAGTTGCAGAGACAATTCCCAAATCGTTGGATTGGAAGCGGAGGATATGTGCCGTGTCTGGCTCCTTCGCCAGATTTGACGCCTCTGGATTTTTTCTGTGGGGATTCGTAAAATACATTGTCCATAAAGACGTTCCAGCTACGCGATACACAATATACGATATGCGAGAGAGAATTGTCGGAGCATGTGCTTCGATAAGTGCCGATGTGATAGGGAATACCACTCTATCGATGATAAGAAGATTACAGCACTGCATTGATGCCAATGGTAATCTCTTCGAACATCTTCTGTAAATGAACATTCACGACAAGTTAATGACCCTCGCTGACCTTCAGAGACCTTACTGTTACACATCATTGGATTCGCCTCGATAGACGCTATCAGAAAATAAGTACCAAACTGTAGCATCCCATTTAAAAAAAACAAAGTTGACCTTGGTAACACTGACCCAACCCAACCTAGCAACAAAAAACCAACGTCGTCTTTTGTCCCCCGTTGTCCCATGCAACTTTTGTCACACAAACGTTTCAGCTCCACTCATACTTCAGGAGTCATTGTTGGTGGCAGTAGTTACTGACTCACCTTGTATATTGTGGGAGCGCTTGCGACTAAGATGAAAACCTGTTGTAATAATATGATGATGAAGAGGCACATACAGCACAAACGTGTACAGGCAGACCTCGTCTGTCGACTGGCAAAGACCGCCGACAGTTGAAGAGGGTCGTAATGTGTAATAGCCAGACATCTATCCAGACCATCACACAAGAATTACAAACTGTATCAGGATCCGCTGCAAGTACTATGGCAATTAGGCGGGATGTCGATCGGCTGCTCATAAGCCACACATCACGCCGGTAAATGCCAAATGACGCCTCGCTTGGTGTAAGGAGCGTAAACACTGGACTACTGAACAGTGGAAAAACGTTGTGTGGAGTGACGGATCACGGTACACAATGTGGCGATCCGATGGCAGGGTGTGGGTATGGCGAATGCCCGGTGAACGTCATCTGCTAGCTTATGTAGTGCCAACAGTAAAATTCGGATGTGGCGGTGTTATGGTGTGGTCGTGTTTATCATGAAGGGGGCTTGCACCCGCAGTTGTTTTGCGTGGTACTATCACATCACAGGCATACATTGATGTTTTAAGCACAGTCTTGGCCTACATTGATGTTTTAAGCAATATCTTGCTTCCCACTGTTGAAGAGAAATTCGAGGGTGGCTACTACATTTTTCAATACGATCGGCCACCTGTTCATAAATCACGGCCTGTGGCGGTGTGGTTACATGACATTAACATCCCTGTAATGGTCTGGCCTGCACAGAGTCCTGGCCTGAATCACATAAAACACCTTTGGGATGTTTTAGAAAGCCGGCTTCGGCCAGGCTTCACCGTCTGACACCGATACCTCTCCTCAGTGCAGCATGCCGTGAAGAATTGGCTGCCATTCCCCAAGAAACCTTCCACCACCTGACTGACCGTATGCCTGCGAGAGTGGAAGCTGTAAACAAGACTATGGTTGGGCCAACACGATTCTGAATTCCAGCATTACCGATGGAGGGCGCCACGAACTTGTTTATTTAGTTGTGGTTTCACTCACTTGCTCATGGCGAAAGGCACTGGACGAGCTCTACAAAAGCTGGGCACAGCCGAATGCTTCAAGGATATCTGGGCGTGGCACACTGTTGCACAACCTAATGTAGGTGAAAACAGCGGCAGATATTGCCAATGCATCGAATGAAGTACCGTGAATGGGATCGCAGATTAAGGTAGATTAACCCAGCCCTAGATCTATAAAACAAAAAGCGCAAAAGCATGTTAGCTCGCGTTAGTGGCCGACCTACATTTTTATACTTAGCTTGGACGACGATCTGACACACCATTGGGATCGACTGGCCATTGTAAATCACCACTTCGCGCCAAGGAGACAGATGGTTCAAATGGCACTGAGCACTAGGGGACTTAACTTCGAAGGTCATCAGTTCCCTAGAACTTAGAAGTAATTAAACCTAACTAACCTAAGGACATCACAAACATCCATGCCCAAGGCAGGATTCAAAGCTGCGACCGTAGCGGTCACACGGTTTCAAACTGTGGCACCTAGAACCGCTCAGCCACTCCGGCCGGCCAAGGAGACATGTGCCCCTATTAAATAAAGGTATGGTCGCCCGTGTGTCCAACTGGGAGTTCGCCGTCACCAGATTAAAGTCCACTTGCAACAAGAGACGCTGCAGCAAGCCCGTTAGTGACACGGCAAGATAGCATGTAGTATGCTGAAGGCCCATGTTGTTGACGCACGCCAGCCGAGGCAGACACTTGCGAGGTGCCCTGGTTTTCGACATGCAGAACAGATGACGTCATGGAAACAGCAGTGAGTCCTTTGATGCTCTAGCCCACAATCAGGACACGATATGAGGTCACGAACTTTTCTGGGTTGCTTTCACAATGACGTTTAGGAGAGCTTTACATGAAGTTCCGTTCGCTTTGGGTCACACCTACGGCGAACAAAGCACTTCAGTCTGAGCGAGTTTACCGACAATGAGGACGGGGAATCGCTAAGTACTGCACTGATTACTGAAACTCGAGTCGCTAGACGGTTTCTCGAATGATCGGTGTTGCACAATGTAAAATTCAAACCCTTCGAGTGTATCTTGCGGGTCCAGTAGACCTATACGTTCATCAGATGGAAAAGGTACAGTTATGGGTAATTCGTATCCACAACAGGGCAACGAAATTCATATAGTTGAGGAACAGGAACAACCGAGGGACCTAAACGATGGTCGGTCAAACTAATGCCAGTCATTATAGGCCTTCCTCGGGTGACTGGTATTGAGGAGGGAGGCACACGTCGTGAGGTGACAAATATACTGGACTACAATACGGATTGTGATATTCGTGAGGACCTCATGTCAGAACCGAGACAGGAAGCAAATGAGAGTGGATATATTTTACAAGCAATTGTAGAAGTAAAAATCAATGGCGTACCGATGAACGTGCTCATAGACACAGGAGTGACACGTAGCGTAATGACTATGAGTTGTCTAAACATGGTTAGTAAGCAACGAAAGGTAAGGGGCTGCACGGTGTCAGGAGCGTTTAGCGCAAAAGTGCAACGCATTATTAAACACATACGGGTAACGGTAGAACTACAAGGGGTAGCCACCGAATGCACCGTCTTAGTAGTATCTCGGATGTCAATGCTGTGTACATGGGGAATGGATTTTTTGTGTGTCTACGGTGCAGTGATAAATTTTTAGGGGGGTGTATGTAATTTAATGGTTAAAACTAACCATTAAAGGTAACTTTATTCAAGAGGAAACTTATATTGGGAAAATATCCCCTGAAAGTAACCGTTGACTGTCTAACAGTAAATGCCGTATGTTTGGGAAACATTAATTGTATGGAAAGAAACGCTGCTGAGATAAAGGCGTCAAGCATCATGGAAAAGGTACGTGAATCGGAATTTCTGTCTATAGAACAAGACGACGACTTGGGAAAAGTTTTGCAACAATATCTACCTGTATTAAATAATAAATCAGGCGTTATTAAAGATTTTGAATATTGTATTCAAACGTAACCACACTCTACGTTTTGTAAAACGACTTATTCGGTTCCCTGGTCAGAAAGAGGTGCCCTGGCCAGAGAAATAAAAAAGATGGTAGATTGGGGAATAATTGAAACTTCATCTTCTGAGTACTCAAGTCCAGTGTTAGCAGTAACTAAACCGAACGGTGATATTCGGCTATTTCCTGACGCTCGCGACATTAATAAAATTATAAAATTGTAGACCGCTCGGCTAATCCCGCGCGGCCAAAATTAACACTACGGCAAGTTTCACTAACAGGAATACTTTGTAAGTAATACGTTTATTATAAAGAACGGACTAAATGAAAGACTATCAGATGATACGAAGTCTGAAACTTTAAATAAATAATTCAAGAAAACATTTTACGAAGGTTAAAGCCCAGACCATAAATAGGTCAGAGGTAACATTTATCCAAGAAGAGAGTTGTAGCCGCATCTAGCTGTAAGTTCGCTGCGACTACAATGTAACACTGCAATGGAGATGTTAATTCAGTCTCTCTCTTGTAGGAGTCGCAATAGTAGTAAGCCTATTGAACGCTACTAGATTGTTTCAAACCGATTTGAAGTTTTAAAAGTTTTCCAGTGTCGACTTGACGTACTAGTCAGAATTTAGACCTGAAGTATAATAACATTTTCGGTTTAGCCATACAAAGGAGCAGTTATTATATGTGAAAGAAAGTAAATCGTGTGATACGTGATTAACGCTGAGACTTAGCCTGCGTGATCTGTGACTGTTACGAACATCACAGGACACAGCAATATACCAACCGCCACATAAACTCTATTATTAGCCTTGAGCAGGAAACAGCTACACGCGATCACGAAGACCTAACAGTTACGCCATGTTGCCGGAAGCTGCAGTCAATGTCAGAATCGCTGATGCAAATAGATTCAAAACCCTGAATGACAGATCGGTGTGTTTTCAGTGCAGGTTTAAATAATTACGAAGTTCAATACACTCCAATATAGCCTTAATGTTTCGTGTCGCCTACGTCATTTAATGGAACTCTACTGTGTAATTATGGAATCAACTATTTCTTGAGAGAACACAGAAGATAAAGGTGATTTAGTGATTGTATTAACAGTGAACAGAAAGTGTACCCCGAAATACGACGCTTTCTGTACGTTGTCCGGAGAGTATTATATCTCTGGAATTACGTGGTATTAGTTGTTGAATTACCACCGTAGCGACGCCTTGACGACGCTATGTTAATTAATATATCAAGTTCCTCGCAAAACTATGATGTGCCATCGGCCTGAGTGACGGACTTTATAACTCAAGACAACCTGTTATCTGCGTTTAAACACTCATTCGCTTCAGTTTTAAACAAGAGCTGCTTACACATTCCGCCGTGTTGCTACATCGATACGCTGACATCAGTGTAAGGGGGGATAGTATCTGAAACTAATCAACCAAGCGAGGAGTTCGTTTTTAACAGTTGAACATCTTCATCGGAGACGTCGCGAACGACGGACTTTGTTCCATGTCAACCAGACTGGGACAGCCATCACCATCGAGCCGACACAAGTAAAACGCCATGCTGCGGAAGACTGGGTACGTTGCTGCACGCAGCGATTAAACTTATGCCTAGGTGCCACGACGTGAGTTTCGTGACAGTAATAATAATTCTAGGAGTCACATCATTAGAAAAATTCAAACCACTAGGGTCTGGGGGAGGCCGTAATATATCTGCGACTTGTAAAACGCAGAGCCAGCATGGCACTGGTGAGAGACAGGATTCGAGATATGCGCCACAGGTTAGAAGTTGTGTCCAGGGAGCTGTTACACATTCATCTGTACATGACAGCCTCCTTAACAAGAGAAGATTGGGATTGGGTAGACCGTGACTCCTCGTCTTTAGCTGAGTGCGCTAGAAGGAATGCCTCATCTTGCCAATCTGCAAAGTTTGACCGCATGAGTAAGAAAGCACAGCAGATGGAAGAGACACGCACTGTGACGAATCTGCGTGGCATACAGTTTGATGATACAACCTTAAGGGTTCTCAGCAAGGGTATCGACTTTGCTACGACCCCTAGAAACGTACCCATTTCAGGTTTCGTCAGTGCAGTAGAGCAAGTTGCAGCCACACTTCCACCTAATGTGGCAGAGGAAGTCCGCCGAGAGACCTGCAGGGCCCTCACCAAGGCCAGGCCGCCGAAATCGAGCATCACAACCGAGGAGAGGCTTGCACTCAAGAAACTCCGGGAAGACAACAGCATTGTGGTACTGCCATCAGACAAAGGGAACTCCACTGTCATCTTGTAGCGGGTGGATTAAGTACGCCAACTTCTGGAGGACCCTGCATACAGAATTCTGGAGTGTGACCCCACGGACAAGGTGGCCAAGAAGACTAGTGCTCTCTTGAAGGGAACAGGGATGCCCGATAAGATCATCAGACAACTACGGGAAAAAGCGCCAGTGCCACCTAGACTGTATGGTCTGCCTAAAATACACAAGGAGGGCGTGCCCCTACGTCCAATTGTCAGTAATATTGGGGCACCTACGTACACAACAGCGAAGTACTTGAAAGGTCTCCTGTCTCCATATGTGGGCAAATGTATTCACCACATCCGCAACTCAGAAGATTTCCTGCAATGCCTCAAGCAACAGCACATCACAGATTCGGACATCATGGTTAGTTTTGATGTGGTATCGCTGTTCACCAGGGTCCCACTGAAAGACTCACTAGAACTGATTACAGAGAAATTTGACGGTGCTCTGTTGGACCTGTTCAGTCATACACTGACATCCACGTATTTCCTGTACAGAAACCAATATTACGAGCAAACTGAAGGTGTAGCTATGGGCAGCCCACTGTCCCCCGTGGTTGCCAACTTGTTTATGGAGAGTTTTGAGGAGAGGGCATTGGAGACAGCCACATTCAAACCCACATGCTTCTTTAGGGCTGTGGATGACACCTTCGTGATCTGGCCACGTGGGATGGACAGGCTCAATGAGTTTATTGAACATCTGTACTCATGCCACCCCAATATCAAGTTCACCATGGAACTGGAGAAGAATGGCCAGCTGCCTTTTCTGGATGTACTAGTCCAGAGGAAAGCAATTGGCCACAGTGTGTACCGAACACCAACACACACTCATTTATATCTGCAGGCCAGCAGCTGTCACCACCCTGCACAGAAGAATGGGGTTATGAAGACTTTGGTCCACAGAGCACGTGCCCTGTCAGACCAAGAGAAGCTACCTATAGAGATAGAACGTCTGAAAACAGTTTTCTCCAAGAATGGATACACGGACAGACAAATTGAAAGGGCACTCCAACCAGCCACCATACCACAGGTTCCTGAGGAAGACCAAGCCGAAACAAAGAACGTGGCATATCTGCCCTATGCTGGCTCTATTTCTGCCAGAATCAGTAGTATCCTCCGTAAACACAATATCAAGTGTGTTTTCTGTCCATCAAACAAGATCGGGGTACTGCTGGGGAGTGTCAAATACGAACTGGGGTTACGAAATCCAGGGATTTACAATATACCTTGTCAATGTGGCATGTCCTACATTGGCCAGACGACAAGAGCCGTGGAGATCAGGTGCATAGAACATCAGAGGCACACTAGATTAAGATAGGTGACTAAGTCAGCCATTGCTGAACACTGTCTAGAACTAGATCATGCCATGAAGTATGAGGATACCAAGATTCTAGCACAAATACCCAGATTTTGGGACAGTGTTATAAGAGAATCGATAGAAATTAAAATGGCTGACGATCTTGTGAACCGTGACACAGGGTACCAGCTAAGCAGAGCCTGGGATCCGGCTCTGGAATTGTTACAGGAGCAACGGGGCCAGCTGCAACACTACACAAACAGAAGAACCAGAGACATGGAGATGGAAAACGAGCCCCTGACGGACTGCCAGGCGCACCAGACCGAAGATAGAACACCCAGAAGTGGGACTGGTGGGCGCGGACCGCAGAGGGCACATCCAGAGCCGCAGCGGACGTAAAACGGAGCAGCAACGCTCCAACAGGTCGTGGTGAGTGGGTGCGGACCGCAGGGGAACACTTGGTACCCCAGACCGTAGATTAAACCCCCAGTAGCGGGTCTGGTGGGCGCGGACCGCAGTGGGAACACCAGAACCGCAGCGGACGGTTAACGGAGCAGCCACGCTCCAGCAGTTCGCAGGGAATGGGCGCGGACCACAGAGGAAGAACTTGCAGCCGTTGGTGGAGGGGGAAGGCCATAGGCATAAATACTGGACCAGGTCCACTCGAGGAGCAGTCTCAGGTCGTACCTGATGAAGGTTACGAGCTACGTGACCGAAATATCGTGCAAGTACGAAGCTGATATCAGGTAGAACACCCGACAACCCAAGATGTTATCTGCGACTTCATACAGGATGATTTACAAGCAACTTAGAGTTAACGTGTAATTTATCGTTAAGTTGTCTATAGAAATGAAATATTAATCCATTTACTAGAAGGCCTATTGAGCGCAAACTGACCATCAGTGTCAGTTACTTAACTTGCCTTGCAGTGAAGAACAAAACGACATGAACAGACCTCCCATCTCTCGTTTGCCTCGTGAAAACAAATGAATGTCAGAGAAGGCCGCTAGGGAATCCACAGCCGCCGACTGTTGTTCGAGTTGCAGAACTGTAATAGCTGTGACTGCATAGAGTCCCACTAGTTTTCTTCCTGCCACAACTTGGGAAACTTGGGACTCATGCGGCACTGGAGTAGTTGCACGGTGAGAAAGTTCCTGTCCTCTATTTTATGTGCTACTCTGCGTAAGTAGAACACGATTTGTGATAACTCGCACTGCTGGTGACGCAGAGACCGACTAAACGAAGCAATTGGTTCCGGAGGTGAATGACACCGGAGAACAAGAAGTAATAGAGTAACCAAAACAAGAACAGGGCGTAGCCAGTTGTCTTTAGCGCATATTAGTCGACCACGACTCGAAGTGAGAGCGCTTAGGTCGACTTATTGTAAGTCAGCACATAATTGGGGTTGCAAAGGTAAGGACGAGCGGCACAACTACAGTTATGCAATAAAACTGCGCTAACCTTGGTGAATCATCAAGTGGACGGTGTGCCACATAAGAGATAGACGCGAAGTTCTTCATCTGTTGTGTCTGTTTCTCTGGAATCCGTTCCAGTTTCAACAGGCATGTAAGTTTCCGTATCACTGCAGTCGTCTAGTGCTATATATTCATGTTCACTCTCCAGATCAACTTTGGTTACTATATTCTCTATTGCTTATTCAATCAACCCACCTTTGCGCCAATTCACGCGCCTACAAGCTTTTAACCAGTCGTGTTGGGTAGTATTAGTAAAATACATTTTGGCTATTTGTTTTACGGTAGTTAAATTAATGGTAGAAATGTTTTTTTCTGGTTCAATATATACCAGATTAGCTGGATGTGGTTCGAAACACAGTGGTGTGGTGAGACCCTCGGGGTAGTATTAATATCCGTTACACTTCGAAACTGCATCTGATTTAAACTCTGGCTTGGCTTATTACCACACACAATTATTAATAGTTCATTTATTGCTAAGCTCGGTTGAAAACTCATTTTGTTCTGAATGCTCCATTCAGTTACGATTACGTGTATTGTGACAGTAGGAATAGTGGGCCGTTTATCTGTCTGAACAGTGTCACACGGTGCACCAACCACAGTACTAGTAATTTTGTGCTAATTATCCCCACTCATATCATTGTAATAATTTTGGGATTTAGATTTCGAAACATAAATTATCTCCTTCTATGAAACTTACTCGTCCTTCAGCGTGAACTATTCGACCTGTACTGCAGTTAGTCATTACACAAGCAACTTCCTCTTGGTGGCAACACTTTTTCATGGTTTTACTTGTATACATACACTTTTTGTCCGTGTGTCCCATTCGTTTCCTTCCCCCATTCTCATTATTCGTGACGGCTCCTAAGAATTCCGCAACAATATCGGAACGTTCTGTTAGGATATTGCTGTCATTTTTGCCCATTTCTGAAACGAAGTCCGATATCGCTCAAAATTTTCCGAAATATTTTCCTTTCGGCTGAAAATGTATCTCAGTTTCTGAATATATTAGCAGCTTTAACAATGTTGGGATTTCCTTCTTCCGCTCAAAACAGCGCAAAAATTGTACTGTAACAAGTGCTTTTTCCAGGTCAGGTATAGATACTACTTTTCTAGAACGCCTTTATATTCTAGGAACTTTAACGTTTTACACGGCTACTACTGCTTTGTTAAAGTCTTTGTTGTTGTTGTGGTCTTCAGTCCTGAGACTGGTTTGATGCAGCTCTCCATGCTACTCAATCCTGTGCAAGCTTCTTCATCTCCCAGAACCTAATGCAATCTACATCCTTCTGAATCTGTTTTCTGTATTCATCTCTTGGTCTCCCTCTACGATTTTTAACCTCCACGCTAACCTCCAATTCTAAATTGCTGATCCCTTGATGCCTCAGAACATGTCCTACCAATCGATCCCTCCTTCTAGTCAAGTTGTTCCACAAACTTCTCTTCTCCCCAATCCTATTCAATACCTCCTCATTAGCTATATGATCTACCCATCTAATCTTCAGCATTCTTCTGTAGCACCACATTTCGAAAGCTTGTATTCACTTCTTTTCCGAACTAGTTATCGTCCATGTTTCACTTCCATACATGGCTACACTCCATACAAATACTTTCAGAAACGACTTCCTCACACTTAAATCTGTATTCGATGTTAACAAATTTCTCTTCTTCAGAAGCGCTTTCTTTGCCATTGCCAGTCTACATTTTATATTCTCTCTACTATGACCATCATCAGTTATTTTACTCCCCAAATAACAAAACTCCTTTACTACTTTAAGTGTCTCATTTCCTAATCTAATTCCCTCAGCGTCACCCGACATTATCCTCGTTTTGCTTTTGTTGATGTTCATCTTATATCCTCCTCTCAAGACACTATCCATTCCGTTCAACTTCTCTTCTAAGTCCTTTGCTGTTTCTGACAGAATTACAATGTCATCGGCGAACCTTAAAGTTTTAATTTCTTCTCCATGGATTTTAATACCTACTCCAAATTTTTCTTTTGTTTCCGTCACTGCTTGCTCAATATACAGATTGAACAACGTCGGGGATAGGCTTCAACCCTGTCTCACTCCCTTCCCAACCACTGCTTCCCTTTCCTGCCCCTTGACTCTTATAACTGCCATCTGGTTTCTGTACAAATTGTAAACAGCCTTTCGCTCCATGTATTTTACCCCTGCCACCTTCAGAATTTGAAAGAGAGTATTCCAGTCAACATTGTCAAAAGCTTTCTCTAAGTCTACAAATGCTAGTAACGTAGGTTTGCCTTTCCTTAATCTAGCTTCTAAGATAAGTCGTAGAGTCAGTATTGCCTCACGTGTTCCAATATTTCTACGGAATCCAAACTGATCATCCCCGAGGTCGGGTTCTACGAGTTTTTCCATTCGCCTGTAAGGAATTCGCGTTAGTATTTTGCATTCGCGACTTATTAAACTGAAATTTCGGTAATTTTCACATCTGTCAGCACCTGCTTTCTTTGGGATTGGAATTATTATATTCTTCTTGAAGTCTGAGGGTATTTCGCCTGTCTCATACATCTTGATCACCAGATGGTAGAGTTTTGTCAGGACTGGCTCTCCCAAGGCCGTCAGTAGTTGTAATGGAATGGTGTCTACTACGGGGGCCTTGTTTCGACTCAGGTCTTTCAGTGCTCTGTCGAACTCTTCACGCAGTACCATATCTCCCATTTCATCTTCATCTACCTCCTCTTCCATTACCATAACACTGTCTTCAAGTACATCGCCCTTGTATAGACCCTCTATATACTCCTTCCATCTTTCTGCTTTCCCTTTTTTGCTTAGAACTGGGTTTCCATCTGAGCTCTTGATATTCATACGAGTGGTTCTCTTTTCTCCAAAGGTCTCTTTAATTTTCCTGTAGGCAGTATCTATCTTACCTCTAGTGAGATAAGCCTCTACAACCTTACATTTGTCCTCTAGCCATCCCTGCTTAGCCATTTTGCACTTCCTGTCGATCTCATTTTTGAGACGTTTGTATTCCTTGTTGCCTTCTTCATTTACTGCATTTTTATATTTTCTCCTTTCATCGATTAAATTCAATATTTCTTCTGTTACCCAAGGATTTCTACTAGCCCTCGTCTTTTTACCTACTAGAACCTCTGCTGCCTTCACTACTTCATCTTTCAAAGCTACCCATTCTTCTTCTACTGTATTTCTTTCCCCCATTCCTGTCAATTGTTCCCTTATGCTCTCCCTGAAACTCAGTACAATCTCAGGTTTAGTCAGTTTATACAGGTCCCATCTCCTTATATTCCCACCTTTTTGCAGTCTCTTTATAAATGTATTTTACCTATCATCCTGAGTTTCTCGGCAATTTGGTCTCCCGCAAGATTGCTCTCTATTATTAATTGAACCTAGTTTCTTGTTTTCTGGCAGAATTTTACAACTTTGAAGTGTTCAGGTAAATACGTCCACTTTATCGACATCTTCCCCTGTTTCCTACGCTCAGACGTGTTCATAATTATTGAAGTATATCGTAACTCATTAAAAATGTATGCGATGAATAAAGGAGCAAAAAGAATTGTTGCATATTAATTGCGCTAAACTTGTTGAAAACAAAAAGGAGAATGCTTACAGTTATTTGTTGAAGCTTTGATTTTAAAGCTCTTAAGCTTCATGTGAGGATTATATAAATTGGATTATACAACACATAAGGGAATGATGTCCATTTCTCGTAATTGTACACGCAACTAAAGTCGAATGCCTCACTATACTTATTATTTGCGTAAAGATGTGGCTAGCTTCATAAGAATGTGACGACGACTGTTCACTTAAACAGCAGATCAAATAGGAGAACGTGAGCTATCCTATTTTCAGGGTAAATGTGGTTTCTGCGTTTACGGCTACTGATGACCTAGAAAATATTTGCAACTTGCTGAAAACAGTGAAGGTAAATTAGCCGCATCGTTGTTAAACAGGCGCGGCTGGCTGTGTCCTGCTGTATGTGAAAAAAATTAAAATTCTGACAATATGTGTTTATATGGCTTGCAAGTTTTACTTCTCTTGATTAATGAAGCCAGTTTTTAGCGAATATGTGGGCACTGTGCCCAGCTTTAGGTGAATTCAGAGAATGTTGCAGCAGTGGCGGCCAACAATTAACGTTCATCTGCTACACTGAAAATGACAATAACTCAGAGGAAAAGTGCATCATACACGTGAACATTAAGTAAAATCTGCTGTTTTATATTAACGAAGGATAGTTATATTCTGGGATAGGAAACAGAAATTATCACATTACAGACCATTCCACGAACGTAATAAAATTTTAACGTACAGGTTTGCGTTTTACTCTTCTAAGGACGCCCACAGAAGTATGTTTTAATACTATCACAGTTTTTACGCAATTAGTGTTAACAATGTACATTGTATTTTCTTTGATTTTGTTGCATCACGAATACGACTATTATTATCTTATTTTATTGGAGTTTGTGCTTTTGTGGGGGGTTAGGTTAGTGGTGTTTAACGTCCCGTCGACAACGAGGTCATTAGAGACGGAGCGAAAGCTCGGGTTAGGGAAGGATGGGGAAGGAAATCGGCCGTGCCCTTGCAAAGGAACCATCCCGGCATTTGCCTGAAACGATGTAGGGAAATCACGGAAAACCTAAATCAGGATGGCCGGAGACGGGATTGAACCGTCGTCCTCCCGAATGCGAGTCCAGTGTGCTAACCACTGCGCCACCTCGCTCGGTATTTGTGCTTTTGTCAGTTTATATATTTATTTAGCACTTTCTCCATCTTCAGGCGGCAGTACATTACGGATAACACCGCACTGTGCTACTGTCCATATTTCAGGACGACACGCTGAACCCATTGATAGTGTGTGCACAGCTGGCCTCAGCGAATTGACAGTGCGATGCATTTTCCTGGGTCATCACCGTACTTGTTTACTGTAACGTCACCGCGTGTTTCCGATAACGGCCACGGAAGGAAAGTGCAATAATATCGTGGCTCGGCAGTACAGCAATCCATAGAGCAATCAAAACCACAAACGTAAATCACGCAATGTCAAAATTCTGTTATTCAGTAGAGCGTAACTAAAGGCTTCGGTGACTAGCGATACTAGCTAGCAATAGCCGGACCGCGATATTTAGCGGTAAACACTCGTCATCAGGCGGATCCATTTCGCATGATAGCCGCTGCGCCAGCGTGACGCGGTCGCGAGGCGCGTCGGTCTCCTGGAGCCCGAGTATCTCTGATGTGATCTCGCTATCCATACTCGACATAGGCGGATAATCCGAATTACTGTCGAATACTAACGAAATGTTGACAGTCACGGGAAGCAAACGTTCTCGCGGCTCTTTTAATCATGGTGTAGAAGGGTATCGGATGTTACAACTGGACAATTGTTGGAATGAGGATGAAAGTTACAGGAATGGTTAAGCCCGATTATATATCCTTCATGAACAGAGGGCTCAATGACACATTCCATCACGATAACATAAGAGCCCATACTGGAGTTAACACTATAGAAGGTCTGAGGAATGAAAGTATTCCTTACCAGCCTGATTCATCCCCTTATTTGTTACGAAAGATTCTTAGCAGCCTTCAGTCAGCACTTTTCATGCCCTACTGACACGTGACGTGTTTCTGGCTTGCCAGGAAAGTACATAAGACGAAGTTTGGAGGCCGATTGCATCAGTGTCACAACTCACGTCTAATGCAAGAGAGTGTGCATTCGTATACACTGGGGGGGGGGGGGGGGGTAGCTGCGGGTTGTCTAATGTCTCATATTCTCTTACTGATTTTGATGAAGGACCTCAAGCCCTGACAGAATTAAAATATTCTCATTTTATACCCTTTCTGTCATGAATGTGTCCCTGCAGATCGACTTAAATTAGACTGGTACTTTTGGGTGTAACGCTTTCTATTCCTGTGCATGCCTTTTGAACTTTGAAACCTTTTAAAAATGATGCTGTCAGAAGTAAATGTGAAAGAACCTAGAGTAATCACGGTGCCTACATTCTTGGAAATCATAGGAAGCCCAGTTTAAATGCACAAAGCCCAAGTTGCTGTCTGGTTTCATTTTTTAAGTTATTCGTCACTCGCGTCTGAATTTTTTCCTGGAGTTTATGTGGCTGTTACTAGCGTCCTCATTTGTAAAAATGTTCAAATGTATGTGAAATCTTAGGGGGCTTAACTCCTAAGGTCATCAGTCCCTAAGCTTACACACTACTTAACCTAAATTATCCTAAGGACAAACACACACACCCATGCTCGAGGGAGGACTCGAGCCTCCGCCGGGACCAGCCGCACACCCCATGACTGCAGCGCCTCAGACCGCTCGGCAAATCCCGCGCGGCCCTCATTTGTATCTGTTTGTCTAAGAAATTGCACATTGATATGACAGAAGAAGGAACCAATTTAGTTTCCAAATTTCGATGTGAGCATCATGAACAATAATCAAATGTGGCAAGAAAAACAGAGAAGCATCGAGCAAGGTGGCGCAGTGGTTATCTCAGTGGACTCGCATTCGGGAGGACGACGGTTCAAACCCACGTCCGGCCATCCTCATTTAGTCTTTCCGTGATTTCCCTAAGTGAATGGAGGCAAATGCCGGAATAGATACTTTGAAAGGGCACGGCCGACTTCCTTCCCCATCCTTCTCTAATTCGATGGGACCGATGCCCTCGCTGTTTGGTCCCCTCCCTCAAATCAGCCAACCAACCAAAAACAGAGGAGCCATGGAAGGAAATTAAACATAATGATTTACGGAGAAACAAAAGATATTACGCTGCTCTCAGAAGTTCAGCCGGATGCAGTCCTTTAGGAAACACGATATTTCGACGGCATTCCTTGCCGTTTCCGGATATTACCTGAAGATTACGCCAAAGTACACAGCTGAAATGTCGTGTTGCATAAACTAATGCAACCGACTGTACATCTGGAAGTAATGTAGTTAATTCGCTAGGAAAGTTTAAGATCATAAAACACTACACATGTTTACACAATACTTTCCTAAATTCTGTGATTGATTTATGGGTATCTTCCAATACGACAAGGGAAAATAGGCATCTTTTGGAATTACTCCGAAAATTGACTAGAATTCAAACTATTAAAAAACTACTTTTTCTACGAACACCAACTATCTAATACGCCCTACATTTTATATGGCCCTCACCTATATTTTATCCATGTGTACACTGAACATTAAGTAGTCCAGATATATGTTTCATTTTTTACTCTTTCTCGTGCCTCTCCATTGTGTACTTAATCTCGTAACTTAATTTTTCATACAGTACAGATATCGTTATCTTGGCTATCAGTGATTTCTACACACCAAGCGTCTGCTTGTAATACTTTGTTTTATGTTCTCTGAAGACAAAGTACGGAACATGATGTCATTCATAAAAATCACGTTACAGAACTAAAGTAAATGGCAGTAATATATCTCATCTATATACATATATACAGGGTGGTCCATTGATAGTAGCCGGCCCAAATATCTCACGAAATAAGCATCAAACGAAAAAACAACGAAGAACGAAACTCGTCTAGCTTGAAGGGGGAAATCAGATGGCTCTATAGTTGGCACGCTAAATGGCGCTGCCATAGGTCAAACGGATATCAACTGCGTTTTTTAAATAGCAACCCCCATTTTAATTACATATTCGTGTAGTACGAAAACAAATATGAATGTTTTAGTTGGATCAATTTTTTCGCTTTGTGACAGATGGCACTGGAATAGCCACAAACGTATAAGTACGTGGTATCACGTAATATTCCGCCAGTGCTGCAGTATTTGCTTCGTGATACATTACCCGTGTTAAAATGGACCGTTTACCAATTGCGGAAAAGGTATGATGTATGTATGGGTGTTGTGATCAAAATGCCCAACGGGTATTCCGAACGACATCATTCAAGTGTCCGGACCGTTTGCCGGATAGTTACGTTATTTAAGGAAACAGGAAGAGTTCAGCCACATGTGAAACGTCAACCTCGACCTGCAACAAATGATGATGCCCAAGTAGGTGTTTTAGCTGGTGTCGCGGCAAATCCGCATATCAATAGCAGACAAAATGCGCGAGAATCGGGAATCTCAAAAACGTCGGCGTTTAGAATGCTGCATCAACATCGATTGCACCCTTACCATATTTCTGTGCACCAGGAATTGCATGGCGACGACTTTGAACGTCGTGTACAGTTCTGCCGCTGTGCACAAGGGACATTACGGGACGATGTCATATTTTTTGCACGCGTTCTATTTAGCGACGAAACGTCATTCACCAACAGTCGTAACGTAAACCGGCGTAATATGCATACTGGCCAACGGAAAATCCACGATGGCTGCCACAAGTGGAACACCAGCGACCTTGGCGGTTTAATCTATGGTGCGGCATTATGGGAGGAAGGATAATTCGCCCCCATTTTATCGCTGGCAGTCTAAATGGTGCAGAGTATGCTGATTTCCTACTTAATGTTCTACCGATGTTAGCCGGCCGCAGTGGCCGAGCGGTTCTAGGCGCTACAGTCTGGAACCGCGCGACCGCTACGGTCGCAGGATCGAAATCTGCATCGGGCATGGATGTGTGTGATGTCCTTAGGTTAATTAGGTTTAAGTAGTTCTAAGTTCTAGGGGACTGATGACCTCAGAAGTTAAGACCCATAGTGATCAGAGCCATTTGAACCATTTTTACTACCGATGTTACTACAAGATGTTTCACTGCATGACGGAATGGCGATGTACTTCCATCATGATGGATGTCCTGCACATAGTTCGCGTGCGGTTGTAGCGGTATTGAATAGCATGTTTCATGACAGGAGGTTTGGTCCTCGAAGCACGTTCACCGGATCTGACGTCCACGGATTTCTTTCTATGGGGAAAGTTGAAGGATATTTGCCATCGTGATCCACCGACAACGCCTGAGAACATGCGTCAGCTCATTCTCAATGCGTGTGCGAACATTACAGAAGGCGAACTACTCGCTATTGAGAGGAATATCGTTACACGGATTGCCAAATGCACTAAGGTTGACGGACATCATTTTGAGCATTTATTGCAGTAATGTGGTATTTACAGGTAACCACGCTGTAACAGCATGCGTTCTCAGAACTGATAAGTTCACAAAGGTTCATGTATCACATTGGAACAACCGAAATAAAATGTTCAAACGTACCTACGTTCTGTAGTTTACTTTAAAAAACCTACCTGTTACCAACTGTTCGTCTAAAATTGTGAGCCATTTGCTAGTGACTATTACAGCGTCATGTATCACAAAGCGAAAAAATGGTGCAACTAAAACATTCATATTTCTTTACGTACTACACGAATATGTAATAAAGAATGCTGGTTCCTATTTAAAAAAAACGCATTAGATATCCCTCTGACCTATGGCAGCGCCAGCTAGCGGGCCAACTACAGTGCCATCTGGTTTCCCCCTTCAAGCTAGACAAGTTTCGTTTGTTGCAGTTTTTTCGTTTGACGCTTATTTCGTGAGATATTTGGCCCGGTCACGATCAATGGACCACCCTGTATATCTATATACATACTCCGTAGGCATACATACGGTGCATGTCAGAAAGTATCACATTCCTCTACTAGTCATTCCCTTTCCTGTTCCACTCGCAAATGCCTGCGTCAGAGTCCTCATTTCTCTAAACGCTAATGTACGTTGACGGCGGTAGAATCGTTCGGCTGTCAACTGTAAATGCTGGTGCTCTAAGTGTTCTGAATTGATTTTCACGAAAAGAGTATTGTCTTCCATCCAGAGATTCTATTTTCAGTTCACGAAGCATCTCCATAATAGTCGCGTTCAAAAAAACTACCGGAAACGAAATCTAGCAACACACATACCAGTTGCTTTGATGTCTTCCTCTTAGCCGACGTGGTGCGTATCCCAAATAGTCAACCAGTATTCAAGAATGGAGTGCGCTAGTGTTCTATACGGCGTCTCCTTTGTAGTTGAGCTAGACTTTTCTAGAATTTTCACAATAAACGTAAATCGAGCATTTTTCTTCCATATTACCGACCGTACATGCTCGTTCAATTGCATGCAGCTTTGTAGTGTTATGCATAGAATTTAATATACTTAATGTACATGAGTGCTGATTCGTGGACAGAAGCGTTTCCGTCACAAAGAAATTAACTGCATTTCAACTTAAAATCTGCTAAAGAATTCTACTACCAATAGGCATTAAGGAGAATAGTTTGTAATTTTCCGGATCCGTTCTTTTATCCTTCTTATATACAGCAGTCTCCTGCACTTTTTCCAATGGTCTGGGACTCTCCTCTGAGCGCAATATTCTCGATACATGCAAGCTGGGTAAGGACCAATGCTAAAGAGTACTCTATTTAAAACCGAAAAACAATTCCTCCAGGAGCTGGTAACTTAATTGTTTTCCACTTTTTCAATTGGTGCTCCACGCCAGGGATGCCTTACTCTATGTACATACTTCCTCTACATCCATCACACTAGGACTAAAATCTGTCCGTTCATTGTCAACATGGGAGTTAACGGTTGATTATTTGCTCTTTCCAATATAAAAAATTGCCCAGTCATCTAGATGGATTTATCAACTTCAGTAAGCGTAGTCGATATGATGACATGCTCTCTAATCCCTGTCTCTTTACTGACAGTGTCGACAAGATCGGATGTGTTTTATAGTTACAAGATTTAAAATACTTTTAGTGAGTGTGGGTTATCGAACTAACTGCTCAACACTGTTCTCGGAAAATGTTTTCAGGACCACTGCACTGCACTGCATGCTTTAGGTTGCATCCCGGGATCATTTCTATATGAAGGCAAAACAACCTTCCCTTTTTTGTATTTATGACACCTATTTAAATCACCATGTGTGCAGGAATACATTATTTTTTACTGACTTGATAGATAAACTTTATAGAGTCAGTATTTTCTCCCGCTTTACGTACACATTGAAGTTTTGGTAGGTGTAGTCTCAATCGAACATAGTGTAGAAATCGAATTCCTACATAGATAAAACGTTTAATGTCACTGATATCTGGTAGTATGTTTTTTAGAATATATTATTACTGATGAATAAAACGACGATGTTTAGGACTCAGTCTTTTCATGCACCACCGCATGGTTCTGAATTCATCTTGTGGTAGTGTCAACTGCTCTTACGACAACAATTTAAGGGATTATAACAAATTTTTGTTCTGACATTAAACGATGTAATATCAAAAAGTCAATTTTTTCTTAAAATTTTCATGAAAGGAGATAGCAGACGATTTATTTCCATTAAAAAGGCATAGAAGCACAGATGACAGTAACTACGTGTTCGTTGTACCTTTTGAGAAGTCACCTTGTCCGAAACATCGTTTCTAAACGTAACACAAAACTGACAATGTCCAGATGCTCATCAACCAGGCAACTATTTTTCTCGTACAACGGTTTCTCCTTTAATTACTTGTGCTCTCAAATCCCCTTTTTGGAAGAACATACGTATGTAGTGTCTATTCAGAAGTCATTGCTTGGGGAAACTTAACACTAGGATTCGATGCAAGGAAATTTTATGCCTGGGGCACACACATCCGCTCTTAGTATCACATTCCTTATTTTACATGTATCATTGTTTCACCTCAGCTCAAGATGATTCTTCGTCTGCTCTGCCTGTACAAATTTTACGGACGAACTGGAATCAAACCCTGAGAACAAGAACTAACTTCCGGAAATTAAATTTGGCTGAAGTACTACTTCTGCAGCACTGATATAACATTTGATGTCCCTTTAATAATGTTTTATGTTTTTTTCTTTAGAAGACAAACATCCAATTTGGTGCCGGTTTATAGACTGGGCCACTGATCGACTTTTTATGTAGAGGGTGGTTGTAATTAAACTTTTACTACTTGAGGAAAACAAAACTTCTTAGAAACTTTCCTTGGGATGAAGATAATTAATGAATAAACTACTGAAAAGAAACACATCTTAACTTCCATATGAGAGAGTAACATTTTTTGTTGCGTACCATGTACACGTTCAAGGTTACAATGGTTGTTTATTGTAAGTACCATCAGCGTCCACGACCGCCTGCAACCGCACTAGAGATCGTTGTGCTCATGCCCCAAATATCTCAGGTGGCTATGCTCATGTTCATCGTCCAATATGTGTTAGTGACTTGTTGATTGACGCTTTCCTTCAGTTAACCCTCCCGCTAGAAATCACATGCGTTCAAATTTGGTGATCCTGGTGGCCTTGTAGCTGGGAACGATCGGTGAATGATTTGGTTTTCTCCAAATGTGTGACAGAGTAGCCGAGTGATCTCATGAGCAATTTGAGGTGGAACTCAATCGCGCATTTAAGTACTTCAGTCCAAAATATATCTTCCCTGTAGAGCAGGGATTGCTTGATGACGAAGCAGACCACTGTGACGTGGGGCGTTCACTTGCATGACCTTCGTCGTTGGGGTCCGAGTTCTTCAAAGAAAAAAAGACCAATCACGTACCATTCCGTGGAGGTACACTGTACAGTGGTGCATTCACTGTGCGGGGCAACTTCATGAACGTCAGTCGGCAGTGACAATCGCCAAATGCGACAATTGTACGTGTTCACTGCCACAGTGAGCGTAAAGTGTGCTTCATCATTCCACAAAATGTTATAACGTCACTGTTGTCCATTTAAACCCTTCCAAAAAAACATTAAAGCTAAGTCTACTAGAGTGTCTGCGTCACATGGCGAGCAACGTGAAATTTGTATGGACACCATTTCACAATTGTTCGAATCACTTTTCGAACGGTGGAATATGGATTGTTCAGCTGTTTTAAGATCACACATTGCGTCCAGCACTCTCAGAGATGGCAACAGTAGTTTCTTCAGTAAAGTGTGGCGCAGTTGGCCGTTGGCCTCTAGCAGGAGCAATTCCCAAATCGCCAGTTACTTCTAACTTCCGAATCATGTTTTACAGCCCCTGTGCGGAAACAGGAACGCTCCGTGTTCCGCATTCTCGCGAGGAACAACATGACTGCTGTTATTTTCATAAAACATCTTTACGAATAAAGTCCTGTTCACCATGCCCAGACCCATGCTGACCGCCCGCATCTGTAATGCAGACTAAGGGGCCTGTGCTCCACCCTGTTGTGGCCACATGTAGTAAGTGTTGCCTCACGCAGTGGAGAATGGCAAAACAGAGGCACGCCGCTGACCGAGGCGCTGTGAAGTAAGCACGCACAGATAGCCCTGCTGACAGTAGAATTCCACCAACAGGCTGACGCAAGGACGCACACAGACCGAGTGCCGAGCGAAGCCTGGAGAGTGCTGAGTATGGGGAGTTGAGGCCAGCACGCTAAGTTGCGCTGTAATATACTGTGGGAGTAATAACAAAAAGCTACCACCGAGGGTAAAAAACGTCCTCCTGCTGGATACAAATAGTGGAGCGCAGGCATCAACAGACAGAAGCCATTATGAAGCTGTTCGGATCTGAGGACGGACATGGTCCATGTCCGAATGTTCAATCTTCGTAGGTGACGATTCCGGAAGTCTGTTCTCGCAGGAGTCATCCGTTCGCCACCATATGTCAGCTTCAGCTCTCGAGGTTGACCAGAGTTCGGTCGGCACCATGGCTGACTAACTCCAGCGAGAAATTCAAGCAGGACCGGCTGCACCGCGGTCTTGGTCACAGGCGGCGCCAGGGACTGATGCCCGGACTTCACGGCAACGTGGCCCCACGGCGTGTGGTCCGTCCATGATGGTACCTCGCGGAAATCGCGACTGACGGCTTCCCAGCCGCCAGTGCAGCGGGCATCGGCAGCTGACCTCACGGCTTGCCCGTGCTGAGGCGACGAGCGGCGACGAGTTCATCTCAACCACGGGGCATCCTGGCTTCAGCGGAGCGTTAGTGGCCTGAGGCTACCGAGCGCGATCAGCGGCGCGCGTTGCGCGCATTGTCGTAGATTCTACACAGCAGCAGCCAGGCGGAGGGATCCGCAGGGCTGGGCAGTGACAACGAGGGAGAAATTGTAAAGAAAGTTCAATAAATAATTGTAAAAATCCACCGTCTCATTCTTTGGCGCAGCCACTGTGTTAGCTACTAACAAGCGGTGCAGAAGTCGTAACAACCCGCACGCCTCAGTACAAGCACTGGCTCCTAGCTGCAAGAAATAACACTTACGCTAATAACAACGCAAATCTCCTAAGGCACAATCTGATGACCATTTCTATAATGTTGGGTAGTCATACGATATACCGCATTCCTTCTACACTGTAGCGAAAGTTTAGCCATAACCACACTTACATGTAACAGCTGACTAAAAGCAATTTACGGACCCCTCACAGACGTTGTGGAAACGAAAAAATGCTTATAAAAAATGCAGTCACTGTTTTCCTATGTAAAAGTGAAAGACTTAATAATTTCTCGGACAAGCAGCGACGAAAATTCTGAGTACACAGCACTACTATATAAGATATGTTTTTACTGTTATTTTTGTTTCGCAATGACGATACTTGTTGCAGAGACAACCAACTGGGACTTTTTAATGCCTGAAGTTCTGCTTCTGCCGTCGCTGATCACCTCTGCTCATAGTTATATTTTTGCTAACGTGAGTTATACAATATTAACAAAGAACAGAGAGGCACAGACAGGAGGTCAATATTGACTAAGAAAAGGGATTCTGCTAACACTACACAGTGAAACATTATCACTTCCATTACAAACACCGTTATCAATAAATGTATAAAACTCTTAAACACTTATTTGATAAATAAGTTCACTGAAGTTCTTTCAGTCACAGTTGGTATAAATCTATGATATGCTCCGAACAATTTCCGAGCATTGGCCAAAAAATAATCCAGGTAGGTTTATTGTAAATGTTCCTTGGTTTAGTCGCCCAGGTGCGGCATCATTTTTAACCCATACTGCAGCTATGAATCCTTACAGTATTACACATAAGTTATAGTCAAACCGGGTGTCCCACTGCCGTTCGACTGCGCTTGGCATCATGGAGATACGTCAACAATAATTATGGGTGCCATTGGCGTAAAAATAAGATTGACACTTTCCAAGGAGGGGAGAAACACTTACCTCCGTCAGCACTGTAAACAACCGCGCTGTTGCGTACGGACGTAAAGAGAGCCTCGACGCACAGAACACGAGATATACGTAATGGCGCGAAACAAAGTCAACAGGCGCAAGCAGTCTGGTAACCCATGCTGTCCCTGACGTAATGCTTGAAGCATAAGTACGCAATATGTAGAGGATGACGCCTACGGCGCAACAAACGGGTATATGCTGATCGCAAACAGGGAAGGTCATATTACCATCTAATAGGATTCAATTTGGATATCTATGTAATATGCAACTCAACTGGTAGGATACCGACGGAGACATGAAAAAGTTTTGGAAAAGAATTACCCTCAATTTACAACTGTAGCTTTATTTCAACAGAAAAGTAGGTCGTAGCGGTAACGCTACTATCTTCATTATCTGGGAACAAAAGTCAAAGTCTGTTGCCAGTATAGATCGGTTATCTTTCAATATTACAACGAAGTACGTAGAAGACAGTAGGACCATTGGGCGGGATAAGAATTTAAGCCTTCATAATGAGTATATGGGTTCGTGATCCAAGAGAAGCGTCTTTGACTGGTAAGAAAATGTCCTCAATCCCCGAAACCAACCTCGCCATTGCCTAAATTCTGGACAAAAATCATCAGTAATGACGGCCTAAGACTTCCGGCATAAGAAGTCACCCTCGTTCCGCCAACGGGCTTGTCAGAGAGGGCGGAGGAGCGGACATTGAATAAGGGCGCTTTCCTGTCCTTGGGGTGGGAAACAGCCACCAAAAGGCGGAACAATCAGCAGTGCTCAACGGTACAAGCATAAAGAAGGCAATGGAAACCGCTGCATTAAAGAAACATAATTTATGTCCACATGACATGTGGTCTGTAATTGAAAAATGGTCATCACGATCTCTCAATTGCCAAAAGATTCCAGACTAGTACCCCTTTCGGATCTCCTGGATGGATCTGCGGAAAGTGCTATAACTAGAGGAGGAGGAGGAGATTAGTGTTTAACGTCCCGTCGACAACGAGGTCATTAGAGACGGAGCGCAAGCTCGGGTGATGGAAGGATGGGGAAGGAAATCGGCCGTGCCCTTTCAAAGGAACCATCCCGGAATTTGCCTGAAGCGATTTAGGGAAATCACGGAAAACCTAAATCAGGATGGCCGGAGACGGGATTGAACCGTCGTCCTCCCGAATGCGAGTCCAGTGTGCTAACCACTGCGCCACCTCGCTCGGTGTTATAACTAGAGAAAGATTTGTTGTGAATAGTAAGTTACTGCAGATAATGAGTTACTGCCAACAGTTCAGTGATAAAATTATTCTCATCAGAATAGACAGCGAATCAACCCCGCCAGCAGTAGTTCAGGTATACATTGGGACGTCGCAAGTAGATCATGAGGAGGTAGAGAAAATATACGGGAATATTGAAAAGGTAATTCGGTACGTAAAGGGAGATGAAAATGTAATAGTAGTGGGGCATAAGAATACGGCTGCCGGGGGCAGAGTAGAATAAAAGATCACGGGAGAATATCGGCTTGGCACTAGTAACTATAGAGAAGAAAGGCTAAACGATTTCTGCAGTAAGTATCTGTTAGTTATAGCGAGTACTATATTCAACATCACAAGAGGAAGAGGTGTAATTGGAAAAGGCCGGGAGAACCGAGATTATTCCAGATAGATTTCATCAACATCAGATAGAGATTAATAAATCTTATATTAGATTGCGAGGTGTACCCAAGAGTAGATGTAGACTAGGATCACAATTTAGTGATGATGACTAGTACGGTGCAGCTGAAGAAACTAGTCAGGGAGAATCAAAGCATGAAGAAGGGGGATACAGGAGTACTAAGGAATGAAGAGATATGCTTGAAGTTCTCGCAGGTTATGGAAATTGTAATAACGAATAGCTCTGTAGAATGTTTACATGAAGATTAACGGACGTCTCTAGAAACGGCAGTCACAGAAATTTTAAAGGAATACAAAGGATAAGGGAGGTAACTACGAGGAAACCATTTTTAGCAGAAGAAATCCTTCAAGTGATCAACGAAAGAACGAAGTATAGAAATGTGCATGGAAATTCAGGAACACAGAAACACAAATCACTTAGGAACGACGTAAATACGAAGTTCATGGATGCTAAGGCGAAATGGCTGCACGAAAAAAGTGAAGAAATCGAAAAGGAGATGATTGTGGGAAGAACTGTCTCAGAGTATAGCTAAGTCAAAAAAACCTTCGATGATATCAAAATCAAGGACGGCAACATTAGGAATGCAATGGAAATCTCGCTGTTAAATGCAGAGAAGCAGGTGGATAGGTGGAAAGGGTAAATTGTTTTCTATGAGGGGAGGCACTTGTCTGACGTCATGATAGAAAGAGAAGCACGAGTCGACAGGCAAGAAGTATGGGCTCCACTTTTAGGATCAAAATTTGAAACAGCTTTGGACGATGTGACGGAATTATGCTACTTAGTCAGCCAAATAACGAATCATGGAAGGAGCAAGGAGAGCATAAAAAGCAGACTAGCGCCGGCAGAATGGGTATTCTTTAGCAAGAAAAGTCTACAACCATCAAACATAAGCCTTAGTTTGAGAAAGAAGTTTCAGAAAATATACGTTTGGCTTACAGCAGTGTATGGCAGTGAAACATGGACTGCAGGAAAACTGGAAGAGAAGAAACTCAGTGCATTTCAGCTGTGATGCTACAGAAGAATGTTGAAAATTAGGTGGAGTGAATAGGTAAGGAGTAAGGACAGTCTCCACAGAATCGAGGAGGGAAACAGCATGTGGGTGACACTGACAAGAAGAACAAGAAGAATGGGACAGGATGACACCTCTTAAGTCATCAGGGAGCAACTTACATGGTACTAGAGGGACCCGTAGAGAGTAAAAACAGTAGTGGAAGGCACTGGAATGCATCCTGGACTTAGGCTACAATTATTGCTCTGAATAGAAAATGTTGGCACAGGAGGAGAATTCGTGGCGTTCGGTACCTAATCAGTCACAAGACAGAGACCTCTAAAAATTAGTCTCTTTTATTGAAAGATGGTGATATCTTAGGTAGAGAGCACGATGAAGACGTACTGAGACAAATGAGAAGGAATCTAGATCTGAGGAATACAGTTCGAAATGTGTGAGAAACTACAGGTAGGTCACTCTTAAGGCGTGAATATTTTATTGGAATGAGGATTGTGTGGTAAGAACAGCAGAGGAGTTCCCGGACAGAAAAATGTTGGATACATGGAGAACGACAATTAAAGTTAAAACTACAACCATCTGAAGAATGTAACTGTAAGAAGAAAGCAACTGACAAAATTATCTTAAAAATTAAATCATGGATTGAAACCAGGAATCTATACTGAACAAAGCCCCCAATTTGGTTCACTATTATTCATCATACACAGAAAATCAGTATGAGATGCAATCTGCAGTAGTAAGAGGTGGACTAAAACATCTCATTAAGTAATTATTGATACATGAGAATTTAAAACCGTTTACAAAAACGACTAAACCGTGGCATCACCAAAATCGTAATAGATTTATGGTAGTAGTAGAGCTCAACAGAGATATAAAGCTATATATAACATCCCCTGCCATCTACCACCCATAGTTACGTCTTTCAAAAACCCTAAGTAACACTTTCTGTACAAAGACCCCATTTTATTCATTTTTCATGAAATTATTACCTAATACTACAAAGAAAATGTCAACAATTAATATACCGAAATAAAACAATAAGAGAATATTGGCTCAGTACATAAATTAAAAAATCTGGGCGATAAATCTAGTAGCATGAACTTGATGTAAGGTAGAGAAAAACGCTACAAATATTAGATTTATGGTAGTATTAGAGCTCAACACAGATATAAAGAAATATATAACATCCCCTGCCATCTACCACCCATAGTTACGTCTTTCAAAAACCCTGAGTAACACTTTCTGTACAAAGACCCCATTTTATTCATTTTTCATGAAATTATTACTTAGTACTACAAAGAAAATGTCAACAATTAATATACCGAAATAAAACAATAAGAGAATATTGGCTCAGAACTTAAATTAAAAAATCTGGGCCATAAATCTAGCATGCTGGACGAGACGCGAAAGCGGACTGTCGGTCTTTAGGCAGCTAAGAAGTGAAACGACTCAGAGGATTTCACGCTGTGTGGTATCAAATTCAAATGGCGCTGAGCACTATGGGACTTAACATCTGAGGTCATCAGTTCCCCAGAACGTAGAACTACTTAAACCTAACTAACCTAATGACATCACTCACATCCATGCCCGAGGCAGGATTCGAACCTGCGACCGTAGCTGTACCGCGGTTCCATACTGTAGCACCTAGACGTGCGGTAGTTGGGTGATACTGAAGCATTGATCGGTGTTTATAGACGTACACTCCTGGAAATTGAAATAAGAACACCGTGAATTCATTGTCCCAGGAAGGGGAAACTTTATTGACACATTCCTGGGGTCCGATACATCACATGATCACACTGACAGAACCACAGGCACATAGACACAGGCAATAGAGCATGCACAATGTCGGCACTAGTACAGTGTATATCCACCTTTCGCAGCAATGCAGGCTGCTATTCTCCAATGGAGACGATCGTAGAGATGCTGGATGTAGTCCTGTGGTACGGCTTGCCATGCCATTTCCACCTGGCGCCTCAGTTGGACCAGCGTTCGTGCTGGACGTGCAGACCGCGTGAGACGACGCTTCATCCAGTCCCAAACATGCTCAATGGGGGACAGATCCGGAGATCTTGCTGGCCAGGGTAGTTGACTTACACCTTCTAGAGCACGTTGGGTGGCACGGGATACATGCGGACGTGCATTGTCCTGTTGGAACAGCAAGTTCCCTTGCCGGTCTAGGAATGGTAGAACGATGGGTTCGATGACGGTTTGGATGTACCGTGCACTATTCAGTGTCCCCTCGACGATCACCAGTGGTGTACGGCCAGTGTCGGAGATCGCTCCCCACACCATGATGCCGGGTGTTGGCCCTGTGTGCCTAGGTCGTATGCAGTCCTGATTGTGGCGCTCACCTGCACGGCACCAAACACGCATACGACCATCATTGGCACCAAGGCAGAAGCGACTCTCATCGCTGAAGACGACACGTCTCCATTCGTCCCTCCATTCACGCCTGTCGCGACACCACTGGAGGCGGGCTGCACGATGTTGGGGCGTGAGCGGATGACGGCCTAACGGTGTGCGGGACCGTAGCCCAGCTTCATGGAGACGGTTGCGAATGGTCCTCGCCGATACCCCAGGAGCAACAGTGTCCCTAATTTGCTGGGAAGTGGCGGTGCGGTCCCCTACGGCACTGCGTAGGATCCTACGGTCTTGGCGTGCATCCGTGCGTCGCTGCGGTCCGGTCCCAGGTCGACGGGAACGTGCACCTTCCGCCGACCATTGGCGACAAGATCGATGTACTGTGGAGACCTCACGCCCCACGTGTTGAGCAATTCGGCGGTACGTCCACCCGGCCTCCCGCATGCCCAGTATACGCCCTCGCTCAAAGTCCGTCAACTGCACATACGGTTCACGTCCACGCTGTCGCGGCATGCTACCAGTGTTAAAGACTGCGATGGAGCTCCGTATGCCACGGCGAACTGGCTGACACTGACGGCGGCGGTGCACAAATGCTGCGCAGCTAGCGCCATTCGACGGCCAACACCGCGGTTCCTGGTGAGTCCGCTGTGCCGTGCGTGTGATCATTGCTTGTACAGCCCTCTCGCAGTGTCCGGAGCAAGTATGGTGGGTCTGACACACCGGTGTCAATATGTTCTTCTTTCCATTTCCAGGAGTGTATTTCTAGAAACTGTCAATGACGTTAGCGGGAGAGACGACAGAATAACTGGACGATTCATATTTGCAACATATAGCTCGTAGTCAATAGCCACGTTTTGGGCCCAAAATTCTACAATGGCCGCTTCTTGTGGCGTTAAACGAGAGCGAGGCCGTTAAGTTAAAACTTGTCGAAGAAGACCAGATACTGGCAGTCTCAAGCCTCGTGCAAAATCGATCTTTTCAAGATACTTAACAGAGACCTGCTCTTGTATCGCGTTTGTGGGTAAAGCGGACTTACAGCACCAATTGGGTTGGAATCCTGGGAAGTGACAAAGCAGCTGACTATCTGCAGCCAATCGCAGAAGAAAGTCCAGTGATTATCCGGGTGGTACGAGAGCCCCGTTGCAGCCAGACCGTGTCACAGAGGAGTCGTGTCTTGCGGCTGTCTCCGTCAAACAGGCGCCTCTACTTCTGACGTCGGGTCCTTCCACCGCTGATGTAAGGGTCGCCGCAGCAAAACACGTTGAAAGTATGCAGTCATACTCTTCGTGTGTAGCAAAATTCTGGCGCGATTGTTCCTCTGTTTTCTACCACGCTCTTCGGATTTCCTAGCATTTCTGTGGTTATTGATTGCACATCGATATGGATTAAGAATATAGTCACATTTTATCAAAATTTGTATATTAATTGTTTCTTTTTGCATACCTAGTCAAAATACTAGGTTCTTTTTTGCCACCCCTCTTTCGTTTTACAATTCTGTACTCGATCCGCAATCACAATATTGTTGATGTCCATCCGTGACAAGTAGAATCGCACTGATGCCCTTTGATCAAACCCAATTCTATTTCCACCAATAAGAAATTACTTTTTCAGAGGATCGTTGAGTAACATTAATCAGGTGATATTACTTCATACAATTACTTCAGCTAATATAGCATCCATTCCCCACGTAACGATCTATCATTTTCGTTCTGGAACAGCGAAGTCATTGTTGTAGGTAGTAATCTAGATGTTTTAGCTATGTTTGCGATTGCTGCCTCTTTCTCCCTCTCTCTCTCGCTGTCTTGTACTGGTGAGACGAGATAGGTTAGCGCTTTTACCTCTTCCTTCGAAATGTGAATAATCCTGAGCGTTGTTCCTTTGTACCTCACTATCATTTGCAGAGTGCTGGCAACCGATTTTCATTAAATATTGTAAAATGTATGTACCAGCATTTACTTCCTCATTGTAAGATTCATGATCACTATTGTTGTCAATGTGTGTTTTTTTTTCTAAGTATCTTGTCTAGTAATATTGAAGAACTAACGGAGAGGCCAAGAACCAGCATCGTTCTGAAGCCGAGGTCGATGTCGCGCAGCGTTCGACGTGCCTACTTTTGTGAGTAGCATGACCGTAAGATGTGCCGGCTTCTCCGATCGTCTTCTTCTACTCCCAGTTAACCCTAGAACACCAAAAGGAGGAAAGTTTTGCATTGCAACTAAACCATCGTAAAGATAGCTACTCCAAATTTTATTCAAATGAAGTCGTAACTTATAGGTTATGCGTTAGTTAATTATAATTATTAGATCACCAACAGCGTGTTACATGCCAAAATTAATAAAAAATCCCCTGTTTTTCATCTAACTGCAATTAATAAATTTTAGAATCATTTGATAATCTAAGCTTAACACTTCCTCGACTTTTCTGTCTGTCACACGCCTCTTCTTTCCACCTTTCCATTCATTGCTACACTAGGTATACAGACACAGTCGACGTAACTGACTGATGTCAGGTGCAGACTGAGGCAGGTGTACCACCATATCAATTTAATAATTTAGATAAAGACGTTATCGAAGACCCGTCCTCAATGTCATCACTGTCATTCGCCTAGTTGATAACGCACAATTACAGCCGTTAACTAAGCCGTATTCTATCTTTCTTATCATTTGAAGTAAGACGACCTTTCACAATAATATAAGTAATCACTAATATGTTTTCAGTTGCCAGCGTCAGAGCTAATCGTCAAGTGTAGTTACTTCAGCCTGTAACTGGCATTGATCAAGAAGTAAGGTCGTATGGCATGAATGGCTCGGCAGGCTTAGCCGACTAAGTGGAATGATTTTCTCTATCCTCAACACCTGCAAGCACGTTTCCTTCGGGAATATGAGAGTTTGGTTGAGAATGTATATGTTAATTGTAGGTAACTGTAACGGTGTGTGTATGTGTGTGTGTGTGTGAAGTGCAGTGTAGTGTCGCGTTCGTGCAGGAGCCAATGAGAAAAGGAAGAGAGTGAAACCCGGTGCTGGCACATAGTCCTACGCCGCTCGGTTAGCACCGATGGGGCGACGAGCTTAACGTCACCATCCGAAGGACGAATCACTATCAATAGGATCACATACCCTCACTTCATGAGACACTGCAGAGAGATTAGGAATGTCAGTTCGAACATAGGGGCAAAGGCGGGCGGTCATGGATTTCACGTCTCACCCATTTCTTACAAATTCAAAGGGAAAATTGTCAACAGCATGCGGTGTGCCAAGGCTGCCAACCATCGAAGTATTGGCCATGCCCGATGGTGCTTTACTTGTGTGTTCTGACGGGAACCGGTGTATCCATCTCGGTACAGCCGTTGACTGGACATGATCTGGTTGTAAGAAAGGAAAGAAGATTGGTTCCCGTCATCACCGAGGTTATTAGAGACGGAGCACAAGCTCAGGTTGTGTCAAAGTTGGGGGAGGAAATCGGCCGTGCCCTTTCAAATGAATCATACCAGCTTTGCCTGGAGCGATTCAGGGATATCACGGAAAACCTAAATCTTGATGGCCAGATACACGTTTGAGTCATCATCCTCCTGAATGTGAGTCCACTGCGCTACCTCACACGGTTGCTCTGGTTCTAACAAGCGTATAACTTATGCAGGGACACAAGCGTCATAGCTCCAGCAACCATCCGAGGGCCCTCATACCCTGATCCTCTAATGAAACAGGTAAGTATTTTCAATTTATTACTTTTCAAATACAGTGATCAGTGATGCTACATAACACGCGGCAAGAACAAGGAATGTAGTTGTAATTCAGCTTCACTGTTGACCATTAACGTCCGATTAAGCTAACGTAAAAGGTAATTAGTATGTGACAGGAGCGCAATTTGCCTTTTTTTATGTCTCAACGTAACATATTTTCTTGTTGACTAATACAGTCTGTGTATTTAATCTGACGTCTCCTGTGTTAGCGATTGGTTGGCAGGTTTCGAAAGTACATGGTGTCCCACTCGGAAGGATCGCCGAAAACAAACATTTTCTAAAATTATACCTAAAGGCTTTGCATAAAAATCAGCAAATGAAATGAACATGTCATACCTCAGTCACAGGGAAGTAAACGTGAATCACAAAAGGTGCCGGAATTGACTGCCCTCGACTTGTAAACCCCGTGGAATGCGACGCTCCAGGATCTCGGATGTTGCTGCCTGAACCTCTGGTGTCGCTCCCTTGTTTTCATGGATGATATTGTCTCGTAAATCTTCCAAGGTGTGTGGTTTGTTCCTGTAGACCTTGCGTTTACCGCCACCCCAAAGGAAAAAGTCAGATGGTGTTAAATTGGGTGATCTTGGGGCCACAGCCCTTTCGAAATAACTCTGCCAGAAACGAATTTTTCAATCTCAGCCGTGGTCACTCACGACGTGTGGCATGTGGCGCCATCCTGTTGGTACCAGCCAACGATAAGTTCTTCATCGTCCAACTGGTTCAGAAACTCCCGAAACATTTCGATATGACTGCACTTGTCACAGTAAACTCGAAAAAAACTGTTCCGATGACACGACGTGTTGATACTGCGCAGAGCAAGCCAAACTTTCGTGAACGCAGGGGTTGCTCGAGCAGTGCATGTGGATCATCATTACGCCACAAACGTGTATTCTGAGAGTTTTGATACCCAGAGAAGTGGGAGTACACCTCTTCACTGAACCATGTACACTGCAATATTCCTCACCTCTGATCAGTAATTGCTTGAAACACGGGCTAAATGTTGCGTTTGCGTTTGTCACTGACATTCAGTTTCTCAACAACTGTAAACTTATGTGGATACGTGCCAGCTTTCTTCGCAGCTCTGTGACATGTGATCCGTGACATTCCACATTTCTGAGGTAAACGTCGAAGAGACTTTGCAGGAGAGGCCAAGAATCGTTGTTTCATGTCAGTCACTTTTCCTTCCGATAGTGACGGCCGTCCTCTGCTGTGAACATCCAACACCATTCCATTGCTCTCCATTTTGTTCACTAACTTAAGTACGCAGCATTTAGATGGTATACGCTGGTCACCAAACCGTTCAACAAACATTTGTTATCACGTCTTAGTGGAACCAGTAATGTAACAATTTTTCACAAGAAACGCGCTCTTCGACGGAATAGCGATACATTGTCAGTAAACACCGAATACTGAGGTCCAGCCAGAGCCACGCGGGGAAACGTTCTGTTGTATCAAACGATGTTGTGGAGTGCAGTGTTGCCACGTCAATCGCCACAGATTACACGGTGCAACTTCAGTGGAAATACTACACATTTTTGGGGCGACTTTTTCGAATGGGTAATTTCACCACCCATTGCACGTAAGTTGATGTTTTGCTACAAATTTACTGTCGTAACCATCAGTATATGGGCAACAAAGGGGAGCGCTGTTGAAGAACAGAGACCACTGATCCATCTGCCAATACTGAATGCCGCTATAGTGTTTTAGTTAGTGTTGAACCCTGAAATTGGTGCTGAAGGACGTATAATGAATACAGGCGTCCCCAATAGTGTGTTAACATTAAATAACTTCAATCAACTAAATTTACTGACTTAAATATAATTTGCTACAACTAGTAATCAGTAGTTATTTGCAAACCGAATGAAACAAATAAGAGATTTGGTAATATGTTTTATTCTGAAATGATTCATTTTGTTGGTTTCATTCCTATTCGTTTCGATGTTCATTTGATTGTTGAAGATAACAGTGTGTTTCCTTTATAATTTTTAACACAATTTTAACCACTGCAACATGTATGTTCAACGTTTGGCAGTTGTTTTCACTTTTGTTTCTATGTTTATCGTATTTCCATCTTGTAACTTTGGTTTTTTTCTAATGTAAATTATATTCTCGCTCGTATCGTAATACCAAAGGTTTCTGATGAAGAGATCCCTCAGAACATATTGCCAGATTCGAATTGTTGAACTTTTGTGACCCGAAAGCGGAACCTTTACTTTGCCGAGATGCACTCTTACCGCCTGTGCAATCCAGCCTTCGCTCACGTCTTTGTTTCAGTCAGTATACAAATGCTTCTCTCATGCTATGCAATCTTCACACATCCTCCGTACAACGCTTGTCATTTTGAAGAAAGTGTAATAGGGTATTTTTTTCCACAATGAGTCATTCGTTCTGTAAAAACTTAGTTTCATTCTAAAAGCTTAAAAAAATTAATAGTACAGGGTGTCGAGTCAGCACAAATCATACCAAAATTTCTTTTAAGCCGTTTCCACTTCGAACAATTGCCTATGCACACGCTGAATTACGCTTATGTACGCAATGGACCATGCTCGATGGAGACACTTTGTTTACTATATTATCCAGATAACTAAACAATTCTGATTCACTTATCGGAGCATTTAGCCTGGAAACTGATATATTTAGAGCGGTCCCTAAACAATTAATTGAATGTCGAACTACTGCCCGTAATCAGGCGTGCTGTGTATCCTAAACAGTCTTCTTGGGATTGGAAGTTCCTGTATCTGCTTTTCTGTTTTTTTTTTAATTATATTTACTTTTTAAGACTCCACTTTCTGTGAAACACAATGATTTTCCTACATTTTATTCTTTACGCCAACATCTTGCGACCCAAATGTGAGAAGTGGGTTCCGTTTTATTTCAGAAACAGCGATAACTTTTGAGGTGGGTGTGTACAGACTGGTCTGCTTTATGAGACTTTGGCCTGAAAGTATGTCATTTTTGCGCTGTACTCTGAAGCCTTAGTGTGTTTCTTTGTGGGGTCTAGTTATGCAACAGTTCTTCACACTTGACGTCTCTGTTATGTAGATTTATGTAGATACGGAAAATCCCCTATATCTCATTTGTTTGTCTAAAATCTTGCTATACCAAGTGAAAGCTAACTGGCCGATATGTATAACTATGTATACAATTACCAGACACAAATAAATGCACCAAAGATGTACGGTTAGGTAGAGGACTTGACATATAGTCAAGCCACAAAACGCATAAAAGATCAACCTGTACAATCCCACCTTAAAAATTTATGCACTTTCAGAAATAATACGAGATCTGCTGAAGATAACGCGTGGGAGTGGAAACATGTTTGGGTAAAGAAGAAAAGGAAGAAAAACTCTGTGTTCTGCAGGAGGCATAGATTTTAAAAGATACATTTTGTGCAACATATTAACGTTACAGTATCGACGCAATTTTGTTAAAATTACGGATTAGGGAGTAAGACAGCATCACTTGAATAAATACGATTGGGATTAGAATGTTAGATTCTTGTGAAGCGTGGTGTTATTACACGAAAGTAAGCGATATTTTTTGTTAGAGGACTACGAATACGTATGTCTGAAATGAAAACGAATTGCAAATTTGGTGCGTTTCATGGTCACAGAATGTAACTTCGGCAGAAAGAGAAGGAAATACCAAGATTCCAGTTGAAATTTATCAAATGTGACGCTAATATCCTTACAGTTGCAAAATCAGTCGTAACGGAATTATTTATAGACTGCGAGGTCGAAATGAAGTTTACAAAAAGCATACTGAAAAACTATTACGGCCTAGACACATATTCTGTGATTTTAGAGCTTAGTGTGAACACACCAGGATCTAACAATATAGAACATAAAACAAAACACGTGAAACAACTTACGGTTTCCTTCATTTCGTCAAATACATTTGACAGTGCAGTATACTGATGTTAAATGCAGTGCAGTTGTGGATCAGAATACAGGAGAATACTTCTCGTCTCTCTGTTCTGCCTGTGTGTCCACCTGCTCAACAGTAAACTTATGCGTAGCTGGTAGACATATTTATTTCTCAGTAAGTAATTATTCTAATTTCCCTTCTCCGCCTTTGCACTTAGTTTCTAATCTATTTCGTTTACCTCACTTTTCGGTATGTTATTGGTGAATCAGTCGTGAGCTGAATTATATTAGTAAATATAAAGTACCCCGCAGTTATATTGAGTGATATAATATAAATAGCTTTATGTTCGACTGTCCTTATGTAGAACTGAACGTGAACGGGGAAAAAAGTTGAAGAATATAATCCACTGGACGATCAGTTCGTAACGAGATGAATTACATAAATGAATAAACAGTGGCTGGCTCCATGATTGCCTGCAAACCATTACTGACTGAGTAAAAACAAGCATCTGGGAACGAATAGTCTGGAAGAATTGCTGTGTCAATATGAGCCACAAAATACGCAGTTGTTGCAGAAGTCGATGACATTTTGAAAAGTAATTCCTCTGAATTTGTATGTAGAAATTCTTAAAGTTTTTTTAATAAAAATAAGTTTATAAACTTTCTAATTTTTTTTCCTTATGTCTACATCTTTATTTCTCAATATAGTCACCGTGGCGACGAACACATTCCTCCCAACAAAAGACCAGTATGTTGATACAGTCACTGTAGAATGTTTGAAGTTGTTAACGGAGCCAGAACCCTAACCCTGCTTGCACCACTTCAACACTATCCAGTTGACGTTCTCAACGGTATTCTTCAAGTTTTAGAAACAGATGAAAATCAGACCCATGGGGTCGGATTGTTGTAGACATCGCAGCTCTCTTGTGTAGTGTGGCATTGTCGTGCTGAAGGAGACGGTTTTTCTAACATCGGAAAACTCTTAGAATTTGCACTTTCAGTCTTCTCAGGGTCTCATGCGCCGACAGAGTTGCATCATACACAGCCACGTTTCACGCTGCAATTCACAGATCTCTAGTGTTAGAGCATTCCAACGTAACGTCACAAAGTGGGAAAAGTCGACCGAGTAATATGCGTGATATGCACGATATGTAATACCTCAACCAATACTGAGAACAGAAAAATACAGTTAAAGGCTTTACTTTTCAGCACGCCATCGTAAATGAAACCTGTGCCTTTGATACAATTCTCTTTTCTACAGTCAGTGATCTGCCGTTTCCTAATTTTTCTTCGGCCTATTCCTCACTTTTCTAATGTGTGTTTTCCCTTCGGGAGTGTTGTGTGAATTTTGTCATTAACCAAATATTAATCACCAAGCACCATGTAATTGAATTAAATAAGCGTTCTGGGAGTCCCTGACGTCTTTTCTATTTAAATATTACCTTAGTAGCTTGTATTTCTCGACAAATTCTGTCTGGTATGAACTTATATTCGTGTGATATTTTTGTGATATTTGTGTTACTAACAGATGAGTTATCAGCCTACAACAGGTGCAATGAAATTATTTCATTTTTGTACCAGTTATAGGCAGATATTTCATGCGCTAATCACACAACCATAGCTGTAAATCCAGAGGGTGTTGAAGAATGTGTTTTGAAATACCAACTCCTTTAGAACTGAGATAATAAGCTACCAGAGTAACAAGTAAATAAAATTTACGTCAGACTGACGTAGAAAGATTATTTTATTCGATTACATGATGCTTGTTGATGAATATTTCGTTAATGACAACATCACGCAATAACAGTATTTTTAACAGAGATTTCGTCAAGGAGTCTTAAAATGTAATAGTTTACATACAAGATCAAATAAACGTTTTGCATTGATTACTCTACAGTGTGAAACGCACAAAAGCAGGCCACCTTGAGGCGTTTGTACATTGTCTGCGGGGTATTTAAGGTTATTTTAGTTCGTATTATTACCAATAGGATAAGAACAGCAATTGACTGTAGTCGGCGTAACGTATATTTTGGTAACTATTGCAAACCAGCTGTCTGGTACAGATAACAGGTTTTGCTCTTCTAACGGAATATATCTGATGGTTTTAAACTGTTGACTTTGTAATTACTATAGTATGACGTTCTTTTCCTATTTTGTTCATATGTTTCGTAAATTGTTAACCCTGAAGACAAATAACTGAAATTTATTTAGATCAACTATATGGAGTGAGAGTATTATCAAGAAGTGAGAAAATACAAATCCTACGTTTGCATAATTCGTTATTTTTATGTAATTTTCCTGGCACCTGAAGTCGTTGTTGGTAAATCTCAGACTGTATGTTACCATTAAAACCGGAGAATTTTGAAAGCAGAGCATCCAATTGCCAACCGACAGCAGTTGCCTATGGAATACTTTTTTTTTTCCTTTTTACATTCGTTAGGCAGTGAACAAACATTTGTAGACGCATTATTAGAGTCAGGAGCCCCAATGCTGCAGCCCAGAATGTTTCTGGCAAAGTCTGTTTCCCTATCTCAGCATGCTGTCATTACTCTACAAAGTGACACGTATAATACATGAAATTTAAATATTCTTAGGCTAAGAGAAACCAAATGTCACTGAATTCACCCAATGGTATAGCATGAACTAGTAGGAAAGATGAATGTCACAAATACACATGTTTCAGGTTGTGATGGTACACAAAGTGTACCCTAGAATTTCTCCGATAGGTCAAAATGAAGAAAAGACATTTTCTTCCACGTTTCCTTGAAAACGCCATACATGGATCTACCTACAGTCGTATCTCACGCAAAGGATTCTCATATTAGTCAGACAAAGATTATCGAGAGGACGTGGGTAAAGAAGAATAGTCATCGCCGAACTATAAGGCATGGGAGGACCTAAATTTGACTCCAAAGAAAACATTTACTTAAGCATAAATGGTAAAGAAATATTTTCAACTGAATTCAGAGAAAAAATAGCTCTATTATCGATCTCGGCGTTTCAATGGTGAACAAAGGCTTAAAAAGGGAAAAACAAGAAACAAAAAATAATACCTTTGATGTGGTTTTCATCTTCCAGTCCCGTAACTGAGAAGCATGACATGCAACTCACGGATCGTGAAACATAAATTTCATGTTGGCTCCCTCCATTGTAACGGTATAGCTTAGTTCTACGTGATTTTTATTTCCATTAAAAAGCTGAAATTTAATATTTGTAGTATAATAATTAAAGCGTACAATTGTCTTATTTTGACAGTGGGAAGAATAACATTTCTTGTGGAGTGTTAATCCTTGCGTGTAAGAGGCTGGGCGTCGTAGGCGACAGTGGGATGGCGAGAAGAGCACTACTGGGAGATCGTACATGAAACTGGACATTCGACGGTGTAAATGAGAAACAATGTATGTAACTGAAGTGCACACGCTACATGCCGGCTATTTGTTTGCACAGCAGAACAAAGCGGTTTTCGTTGTTTTCGTGCTTTCGTCTGCAACTATGTCACGTATTGCTAATGCACGCTGTAAACTCGCCACTTCACGATAACACGATCCAACACCAAATAACAAAGGGGACAATTTGATCATTTTCCTGTTGTACATTCGAAGAATGGACTTGATTAAATAACAGCACCTTTTCAACAAGCCAGCTACCTCTCCGATGAGTTAGTAGTATACAATGAATAGTGGATTGCAGCCTCATGTTGAAATACAGTGACACAGCGGGCAGTACGAGGAACTATTAGGACAGTTTCAGGCTTACGTACTCACACAGAATGAGTAAGCTGCCCTCAGATTTTGATTAAAGTATGTGCGTGACCTTCTGAACAACCAGTCACTGTCACAAAATTAAAGTTAGAATACTTGCTGTCTTTTTATATTTTTCAGTTGTTTGATTGTATCCTATAATGCTGCAAATTGGCACGAAATTCAATACTAATTAATTAGTAAATCTCAATTCAGTCGTTTTGCTCGCTAAATTTACGTCATGGAAATTGTTACCTTAACTCCATTTCACGTAACTTTTTTCTCACAGCTAAAATACAGTTAGCGAATACACTATGATAACATTTATGCAAGAATTTCAAGGCGCCACAATGTCGTTTCAAATTGCGGACGTATTAGTGCGAAAGTAACAGAGGATTTGTGTACTTCCTCATGTTTTGCCTTATTCATAACAATATCTTTTCCTGTCAGTGCTATGTACCGTTCTTCAAAAATGTTCAAATGTGTGTGAAATCTTATGGGACTTAACTGCTAAGGTGATCAGTCCCTAAGCTTACACACTACTTAACCTAAATTATCCTAAGGACAAACACACACACCCATGCCCGAGGGACGACTCGAACATCCGCCGGGACCAGCCGCACAGTCCATGACTGCAGCGCCTAGACCATTCGGCTAATATGTACCGTTCTGTGACAGTTCCGCCAGTACTTCATATATGAACAATATCGCAATAACTATTAATTCACGCATCTATTTTCGCTTGTGGTTACGGGATTTCTGTAGTAGGACACGCTACATTCAAGTTTAACTATTGCTGAGTATGCGTCTTACTAGTGTGTTTACGTTTTTAGAAGTTTGTGTATCGTAACCGCGATCTTTCGTATACCGACGTACTTTGTGGGATAGCAAGGAATATCAACGTACGTCAGGATACTGATTCACCGGTAGATCGTTAAAGTTAATACATATGACCGCTTTTCCTTCACAAAAAGTGATAGAATTTTTTTTAGTATTTAGTAAGGAGTAGAGAAGTACAGACATATTTCTGGCTTTGGTTGTGCAATTTATAGAAGAAATTTACGATTTTCGAGCACCATTTGCTATATTATACCAGGTGATGGTAATGAAAACTCACAGAGGTCCAGTGTGGGCTGTAATAATCGTATGTCAATGACACTTGATAGATATCCTTACGTGTTAACGTGAAACCGATTTATGTTGGAAAATAATTAGTTCCAGTTCTGGCCACCAGGTGCAAATCTGGCGCTGTGCATTGCTTGTACGACAGTATGACCTAGACGTTGTCATTTGACAAGCCATAAAGTGAGTGAACATTTTGCCAATCAATAAGAGAGCGCGAGCACCGTTAGTCAAACTGTTTCATGTGAACGGTGGCAATTACAGTTCCGTATTGTGAGAGTATCGCCGACTGAGGAATGGCCCGATTCATGAAATGGTTTAAAGAAGAAGAAGTATTTAATAGGGAGTAGAAAATTACAGAAATTTTTCGGATTTGGCTGTGCTGTTTATAGATAAAATTTGTGATTTTCGAACATCATTTGCATCATTTCACAGGGTGGTAATTGAAGTGCAGTTACTCACTGAGGTCGAGAACAAAGGTGAGCTTGATGTGGCACGTGGAAGGGGAAGGCGTCCTATACAGATGGAAGTTATTGACGAGGTTGCTGCTGCTGTAACTGACAATGCAACACGTGCCCCGGTTAGTGTTAGTGTTCGTGCAGCGACACGAATGTGGTCCATCCCGTGGTCAACAGTACTGAAAGTGTTCAGATATGTATTACACTGGCACCCGAGACGGTCCAGCACCTGATGCCGCATGGTCCGCAGTGATGGAGCGTATTTGCTCGTCGATTTATGGCACGTATGGAAGATGATGACAATTGGCCTTGTATATTCTGTGGGGTGACGAGGTACATTTTTTACTACAGGTTGCAGTGAATACAAAGAACTTCGAATTTGGGGTATTGTTGAACCACGTGATGTGCACAAGGAGCCACTGCATTCGCCATATATCAATGTGTGATTTTGATTCATAAGCACCTTTATTCTCGTTCCGTGCTCCTTTGAAAAGAATACGTCCAGATGGGTTGTGAGGTGTACCGTAAAGTCTGCACGTTATCGACACCTTGTACAGCATGTGATTCCTGCATTCAAAGAGCGCTACAGTTTGGAACCACTGTTTCTTGCAAGATTGGGCAACACCTAAAGTCGCTCGCCCACTGAAAGATATACTAAATGCCACTTTCCACGAACATGTTCAAATATTTTCCATATGCATGCCCTGCAAGATTTTGTCTTGATCTGAACCCATGTGAATTTTGGCTCTGGGAGTATCTAAGGAACACGTCGGTTAACGGTGACCCATTCAGTCTCCACCGAAACTGAAGCTCAGTACCAGGGACACGTTGCTCAGATTCCACCGAACTACTGCGATTAACTGTTGTTCACGCCTTTTTACGGATGCAGCATCTGGGCGACTTCTCTAGTGCTCATACCAAACAAACTGTGTAAAGGTGGTTAATAACAAAATCAACACTTTACTTTTCTCACTGTGTACCACTCGTAACCCATTACATACGAAAACATTTAAACATTTCTATACTTCTTACATTCATTGCGCCGGATTTTAACTAGGTAGCCAAAAGTAGAACTACTCTTTTCCCAACGTGAATCAGGTTCGCATTATCGCCTTAACGTAAGTACTAAGTTTCGCAGTGATTCTATTATTACAGCCCACATTGGACTTCTGTGAATACCTCCACTTTTATTGTAACCGTCTGTCACTAAACTATTTATTCCAAAAATTCAATAAACACCTAGTTCATAGGCAGAAATGTTTTTCCTACAGCAGAAGCGACTCCTCACAATAATTTTTGTCATTGTGACACTACCACGCTCACTTTCGCCAAAAACTGATTTACTTTTCATGAAGTAAAAGTGCTAATGAGGTGCTATTTAAGAAGAGAATGTGGTTGCAACGAAATTGACTTCCAAATTTGTTTTGACTTGTATTTGGATGTGTTTCAGTTTTCTCACTTCTGTGCAATAATGACACTGCTGCGGATATTTTACATTGAGGAACTTTGTTAATAATTTTCCATGCAATGCTTATTCTTGTGTTAGAGTGTTTCTCATTGCGTAACGCATAAAAGTTAGCGCTTTAGCATTGTGAGGCTGCAGTATTCAAGAATATGTGGCACCCTCTTCAGAATGAGCCGCACTTTCTCAAAATTCTCCCAAGAGACCGAAGTCCACAATTTGCTTTTCCTACCACAATCTTCACATGCTCGCTGTATCTAATATCGCTTTGTAACGTTACGTCCACATATTTAACTGATGTTACTGAGCCAAGCAGGTCACTACTAGTGGTTTTTCCGAATATTAGGGGTTAGTTTCCGATACTCGTCCCTATTAACTTACTTTTATCTGTTATACATTTAGAGTTAGCTGCCATTCATCACACTAACTAGAAATTTTGTTTCAGTCATCTTGTATTCTTCTAAATCACTCAACCGCGACAACTTAGCGTACCCCGTAGCATAAACAGCAAACAATTGCAGATTGCTGCCCACACTCCTCGCCAGATTATGTATATATACAGGGACTAATAGTGGTCGTATCACACTTCCCTGAGGAACTCCTGACGCGCCGTTCTTTCTGATGAAAACTCGTCTTCGAGGACAGTGTACTGGGTTCTATTACTTGAAGGAATTCTTCGAGCCACTCATACTGTGGTCCCACACCTCGGACGTCATAGCGCCTAATGCATCGGCAACCCACTTCACGTTGTGCCATCACGGGATCCTTGCAACACAGGGTGCATTTTCTACAGGAAAACCTATGTGATCTGTGTTGCCAAAATAAAGACTTAACGGCGGCTACAATGCAACGCACCGCCAGGTCTCCACCAACGGTCGGCAGGGACCGCTACCCGTTCGCAGAACCTGCAGAACAGCTTCACCAGAGGTTGCACTTAGCCTAGGAACTACTTTGCTACGCCAGGCATGTGATCGCAAATTGTTCCGGAGGTACATCGGCCAACGGGTTTTATAAGGCGGCGCATTGCCTTCGAAAGACAGTCGGACGCACCGCTTCGAAGGATTCAGAGCTGCCGCCCTGGCAGCAACGGCCAGAAGCCTCTCCTAGCTGGCAGATGTCGTGGTATAGTCGATAAAACTCTTGACGTTGTACAACTGTGTGTTCGCTACCCGTCGGGTCTTTTTTATTGTTGTTATTTGTTATTTTGTATTTGTGTCGATCCCCACTTGGGATCGAGTCGGTTGTTCTTTTGGATATTGTATTATTGTTTCGTTTTGATGAGTCCAATAAATTGTTTTCGGATTTGTTTTCCCATATTTATATTCTGCTAGCGCAGATACTTCCACTTACATACGGGGGAACCTTTTCCATATGCTCGTCCCTTCGTTAACAGTCTGCAGTGGGGCACCATGTCAAATGCTTTCTGGAAATCTAGAAATATGGAATCTGCCTGTTGCCGTTCATCCGTAGTTCGCAGTGTATCATGTGAGAAAAAGGAAAACTGAGCTTCCCACGAGCGATGCTTTCTAAAACTGTCCTAGATCATGGATATAAGCCTTTCGGACTCAAGAAAATTTATTATATTGTGAGAATACGTTCAATAATCCAGCAGCAGATAGATATTAGGGATATTGGTATGCAACTTTGTGGGTCCTTTCTTTTACCCTCAGGAGTTTCCTGGGCTTTTTCTCCAGTTGCTTAAGACTTAAGATTCGCGAAAACTTCAAGCGAAGTGTGGGGCCACTATCGTAGAGTACTCTTTAAAACCGAACTGCGATTCCTTCGGGACCTGGCAACCTGTTTGTCTTGAACTCTTCCAGTTGCTTCTCTACGCGAGCGTTGCTTATTACTAGGTCGCCAGTACGGGACTCTGTGAGGTGGTCGGCGGTATATTTGTGCGAAACGTTTGAACGATTCTCCTACGTGAGCGATTTATTAAACGCAAAATTTAATACTTTGGCTTTCGTTTTGTAATCTTCAACAGCCATATCAGACTACTTATCAATGAGTGACTGGATGCAAGCCTTAGATCCGGTTGGCGAATTTACACACGATCAGAAGTTTCTCCCAGATCTTTTGCTAAGGTACGATGGTGGTAGTTGTGTAAGTGTGTGTGTGTGTGTGTGTGTGTGTGTGTGTGTGTTGTCTTCCGAGCTAGCTGCTGAAAAACGTTTTCAGAAAACATGTTTAAAGTACTTCGCAAGATTGTCTGTCCATACTCCCCGCAATGAATCCACAACTGTCCCAACCAATAAACGATTGGTCAAAGTCGTCTGCAGCCAGTATTGCAAGATCTAGATATTTAAGCGCCACTGAATTCAGCCTTTCTTTGAATCGATTGGCCAGTAAAAAAGTCCAACAGTTAACTTGGTGCCATCTAGACCGATATATGCGACCAGCTAACTTCGCTGTCACCCTCAACTTCGGCCTCAATATAGGCAATATTTTTGTAAACTGTAATTTATACTTATTAAATACAAATTTCAACTGAACAGAAAATGTCGGATGATTTGGCTATTGTCTTGAAGGTACAAATAACAGTTTTGTTTGAACTGACATTCATTCACTGAATCATTTATTGAGGATGTCAATAAGATCAGTACCCTGGTTGCCCGCAACACATCTTATAAACATACGTCCTACACTTACTGTATATGTGAACATGATATTCTGTACTTCATGTTATACTAATAATACCAAATGTAAGGACGTTTAATGGCTGAAAAAATATATGATGAACAATACAATTATAAACCACTTCTCAACATCTGTTCTAAGCTCAAAAGCAATTTACGATGCATTTGATCTTAGGCGCTGACGCATGATGCTGCGCATAAAATGGACTGAAAGAAGAACGTACTTGTCCAGTATCGAACAACTAAGTGTCTCCAAGTGCCTTTCTGTTTGTGTCTCCAGTTCTTTTGTCGTATTTTGAGAAGAGATGGAGAAAACCTAGGGAAAATAATCATGGAGAGAAAGATCGAGAGCAAAAGAACGAGGGGAAGAGCAGCGAGAAGGAGGAAAGATCGAATAAGGAAGATCTCTGGTCTACCTATTAGACAGGTTCTAAGAGAATCTGGTAACGGTCCAGGATGGAAACGTTTGGTTCAAGGGTCACGACACACAGCAAAGAGCACAATGACTAGTGATGAAACTCTGTTATACATTGATTGAGGTGCACCTCAGTCTCTTTGCAACCCTTGTTCACAGTACGAGCAGCCCTTAGCGGCTCGCCATATCACAACTGTTCATGACGTCGCCTTTCCAGCTTAGATCTTTTTTAATATGTGACTTGAAAGTACTGCATCTTTTCCAGTCAGTACAAACTTAAATTTTATTAATGTACTATATATGTAATATGTTTTATAACTGTTAGTCTAATTCTGAAGACGACGCTCATGGTAGCGTCGAAACCAGGTCAATTTTGACTTAATATTTGTGACCGAGGACTTATTTGTTCCAATATGACTCAGAAATAACTTATTCCATTTCCTGGGCTAAACATTCTGCACTGGGAAAGGCAATGGCTTATTGAGATTTGTGCAACGCAGTGGTGTTTGAACATTCATCGTAGGATCCACTGCTGACAAAAAATATCGGTTGCGTCAGTAAAAAGTGTTCTGCCAATTGCTATCTGATGTATCCAGTGGAACATCAATATCCTGTTCACTGTTACGTTCAGGATCACTGTTGTTGGCTGTTTCACCATCACTGTCTTCGATAACTTCAACCTCATGTAACCTCTGAGTGACAACAGTCTCAAAATCTGGATTTGAAACGCCTACTTTGTCCTTGTCAGCCATGCTGATGATATTTCTGTAAGAAATGCTAAATGTAAAGTATATAAAATTATTGAGTTCATAATGGAGTGGCGTCCCACGCCCAGTAACTTATTTTACTTATTAAGTCAAACTAACAACAGATCGATCGCAGCAATGACTATTCGCTACGAACACTCATTAGAAACTTAAGGGTAGCTGGCATAGAGAAGCAACAGAAGGATTTGAAAGTAAATAAGTCACCAGGTCCTGATGGGATCCCAACACGATTTAGAAACAGTACCCTACGGCACTCTACGGAACTGATCCCTTCCTAGCTTGCATTTACCGCGTATCTTCCAAGTGACTGGACAAAAGCGCAGGTGACTACTGAATATAAAAAGCATAGAAGAACAGACCCACAAAATTACAGAACAATACCCGAACTTCCCTTTTAACATACTCTCAGTTAAAACGTAAAATATTTTCTTCCGACTGAGAAGCATTTGTCCACGAATCAGCAACGTCTTAGAAAGGATCACTCTTGAGAAACTCAGCTTGCCCTTTTGTCACATGGTATACTGCAACTATGGATGAAGGGCAACAGGTAGATTCCATATTTCTAGACTTCCGGAAAACATTTAGTAGGGGTACGAGCATATGGATTACGATTTACAGATATATGAGTGGCTCTAAGACTTTTTAAGTAATGGAACACAGTATGTTGTCCTCGACAGCTGTTGTTCATCAGAGACAAAGGTATCGCCAGGAGAGCCCCAGGGAGTGTGATAGGACCGCTGCTGATCTCTGTATTGAGAGTGGGGGGAGGGGAGAGGGGAGGGGTTTGAAGCCCAGAGGTGGCGTGGAAGCTAGAGACGTGGGAGGGAGGAGGGGGGCAGAAAGGAAGGTGAGGAGGGAGAGAGGGAGCCCTGGGGGAAAAGGGGGAATGGGAAGGGAGAGTCAGAGCTGGTAGGAGGGGTAGATGGAGGGAACACGGACATCATCGGGGGTGGGGAGTTGGCGGAAGCCACTTTGGGCAAGGGTATGGACGTTGTGAAGATGGAGAGCATGTGGGATGCAAGAATACAGGCGGGGCACCGGGCTCTCCAAACGGTGCATCGACCGGCCCTTTGCCAGCAATGCGCCGCCCTATGTAGCCCGTTTGGCGAATGTAACTGCAGGAAGTATTTACGATCACGTGAATGGCATATCAAAGTTGTTCCTGGACTAGCTGTGAGCTCTGGTGAAGCTGTTTGCACGCTCTGCTAATGGGTAGCGATCCCTGGCGGCCATGGTGTTGTGCTGTGTTGTGTTGTTGCCGCCGAAAAATATTTGTGTTGACAAGACAGACGATATAGGATATCCTGGTGAATATACGCCCTGTGATGCAGGCATCCAGTGTTGATTAGACGTCAAGTGGGATGCCGAGGCTGTAGGCATGAATGAAGTGGATGGTCACAGCAGTATCCTACTCAGTTTCCAGATCGGAATGAAGAGTCACAGGCCACAGAGGAATAACTCGAAATTTGATTCGGAAATCGTGGATCAAAATCCCTTGCTGATATGAAATGTATGGAATGTTTAAGCGGTTTCCAACCCAGTTTTGAGGGACCATATTAATAAGATCGGTTTTGGTGGATCATGTGTCAGTCAAGAGCGAATATCTGCCTAGCTGATAAATATATGTTTCATGGAATGTAATTCATTCTACGTACCCTCGGCATTGTTCATTCTGCCCTTTCCCTATGTCACCTGTGAAATTACGAATGGTTAGAGTCCTGCTTGAGAAATGAATAACAAAATGCAATAAAACCTATTCTCTGGATCGTCGTGTAAAAGTCTCAGTATTGGTCTCCATTGAGCTTTCCAAATAATTTATTAGGTCAAAAATAAGCAAACATCAAGAGAGACTTTACATGACATTTCTCACGGTGGAATTGGAATGTAATAAGGCTTTCTCTATTGTTAATAACAATCATTGTAGTTTCCACATGCCCACAGCATATTAATTAAGAAATCAAATATGAATAAGATTCAGGATTCATGACTAGAAGCAGAACGGTTTTAACTGAGATGTGGACACTATTTTAATACTTCAGGGACTCAACAGAGTTCACAGGTAAAACTACGACTACTAACATCATAAGAAAAACTTACTTATACAAGTTTTCATAAATGTGACCATTACATCATCGTAATAAGCAATGAATACAAAAAGGAACTGACAAAAAGTAAACTTACAGTTATTTTAAGGCGATATTTAAGTTTGGTATTTAATTTTAATTTTTTCTCTCGATTAATATTTGTTATCATAATAAACAAATACTACAAAAAGAAGTTTGGGAAAAGAGTAAGCAATTCTTTTAAGTATGTAGTTTCACTTTGAAGCCACTGGGACACACATTTTCGAACAGCTATCATTTAATGAGATAAATTGGAAAGCTATTTCACATTATTCATAGACAGAAACCAACATCTCTAAACTTCTATAAATTCATAATGTATAAAATAAATTGCAATCGTAAAAAATGCAAACATTGGGCTAATTTTTTTAAAATGTCGGTCAAAGGCACATACCGCTCGAGAGGTTTCATTCCGAAACTACTCATAACAGAAATTAACTTTACAATAATTTCAGGTATAGCTACTTATTTTTACTGTCGACGATTTCCTCAATATAACCAGAACAAAAGGAACTAGATGTCACAGTGACCTGTACGATCTCACTGACAACTGTTGCTTTTAACGCTGTAATTAACTGCTAGAATGCACTACATTCGTAGAAGTACCTTAGCGTACAACGAGATTTCTCTGTCTCGCAATAACATCGGTGGTCACACGCGAAAGGCATTGGTATGCATACATAAAAAAAGGTGGTCTCAGCCTTAAATTATTGGCACCCAGAGGGTTATGAACTACGAGCTTAGCAGCCGCCACAGAAGTCGACGTCACAAGAGATTTACAGTCAAAGATGATAGGTAGTGGTAGCACAATATCACTTTGCCATAAACTCTGCACTCCCTTAAGACCTCAGTGATGGGTTATCGAGGTTCAGCATGAGATGTATTGCGTACTACTGTAAAGAAGACGCACTTGGTTGTGGCTTTCAAGCAGTGTATTGGCGTAAATATGGCAGTTATCGTAAAATAGTATTAAAGTAGTTGATCGCATTGTAGCGTTAAGTTGTGTATCAAGAAAGTACATGCTGAGTTATTGTTTGTTTTCATTTATCTATACTGCGTGAATCCATAGATTTCAGAGATACGTGAATAAATAAGTTGCTCCTGCTAATTATAAGTGTTGCCTATGGCTCCTGTTTCTAGACAGTGTTATCTACAACCATTATTTGGATTGCAAATTTTCAGTATATGAGATACGAGACACTATTACGAATCGTCAGTATGCACGGTACGCGTAATGTTGTACTGCCGCCGGCAAGAGTTTAGCGCCAGAATTTTCTCAATTGAACATCTGCATATCCGATGCACACTATATACGGGCAGAGCCATTTAATATGGTAATATTCATGTGCATATTCATAATGTTAAATTAATATGAGTTGGTGTGAAACATCTATCAGTCTCATGTGGTCGAAATACATATGGGATACCAAGCAGAACGAAGATAATCAGCCTTACTTCTTTTAGTTCACGCGCGCTGACACACACGCACACACACTGTTCTCTTTTACCGTTTACTGTGGTTGTCGAAAGAAGATTTACTCAATTCCCAATCAAATTAGCCGCAGACCCATCCAGACAAAGGAAGATTGAAAATAAATTGTTAAAAGAAATGAATTTAGATCGTTGCGAAGCTGCTACTATTCGCAATTTGGGAGGACTTTCAGCATTTTCGTAAGGACACCAGCTGCGAAACAGAGAAATTACGTACAGGGGAACCCTTCCGTCTTAATTCTAAACAAACTGCCGTTCCAATTAGGCTCAAGGTCTTTTGTAAATAGACAGTCCAATTACTGTGTTGCCGAGAGCAGTTCCATGTTGACTTTACTGGCAAGCAGCTGGTAAACTTGCCGCCCGCTAATGAAAGAACTTACGCGATCCAATCACTTCCACAGACGCAGGCAGCTAGCTGGTGGCTCTGTTCTGTTGTTTCAGGGCGGAGCCCTCGGCTCTCCCTTCCTAAGGAGAGGTCGCACAGCAGATGACGCGCGAAAGCATTCCCTCCCTCCCTCCCTCACTCCACCCACAATTGGACTGTGCTGTCTTCGTTGCGTCACCTAAACATTGGAATCGTATTACCTCCTAATGGCGCAAATTTTGTTGATGTTCGCTCGGAGCTTTTGTTCATTCTCGGAGCATTATCGTATCAATAGTTGAGCATTCACTCAGTGAATAATGTCTCACAGCTATAAAGGTACACATTCATGCTGGGATAGCGATTTCTGTTACTATACATATCTTCTTCCAGCAACCACAGCTTTATTCGTGCTAAAACGCTCACATTAGCTACGCTCTATTTACAGCCTTTTCTGCGTTTCTGTTGCCTCCCTTTCTCTTTGGTATCTTACACTTTTAGAATTTTAATCCCAGTGCAGTTTCGGGACGTTTAGATATCATAACAGCTAAGGATGTATTCTGTCCAGAATGCAAGGAAAAGACAGAATTGTATATATAATAAAACAATTACAATACACAAAGACACAGAAATGTTATATCTTCAGGTAACAAAATAAGGAAAAAAATTAGCAGTGCAATAGATGGAAATAGGAGGATATGCATTTCCGGCGTTACACGTGCCCCACATTGTCTGAGGATGTTCGTGTAACCTAAACGGACCCAGAAAATGTCCCCAAAGGGAAAAAAAAACAGCGGAAATGCACATGATCAAAACATAAAGAAAATTTAGCATTAGGCTAATTAACCATTAACCTATTTTTAGACCATAATAATTGAGTGGAGACACTCCTAATTTTATTCCACTCTGTCATCTTACACAAAAGAAAACAGGTTGACAACATATTAAAATTCATAGAAAACATAGAAAATGGTTTAGCTATTCAAAAAATCTAAATTCCTAACAGTATCAAGAAATGGAATTCTATTTACAAAATTAACCAGAGTACATGGTCATAGAAACAGGTATATCATAATACGCAAATTAATAATTAATTACATAGAATACACATTTTTATGTAACCTTTTCATAATTAATATTTCCGTCATGAGAGCCCACTTAACGCTACACAAGAAAATAATATTCAGCAGATCGAAAAAAACATAAATATTGACAGCAGAATTCTTTCACATCAGCTGTCCGGGAAGAAAAACAACTCCGCCTTCCGTACTCGCAAGTACAAAGAATGCCGACCGGCACAAGAGCCGAAAGCGGCACAAGAGCCTACAGCGACTCCGCCTCGCCAGTATTGTTGCGACCGCCTGTGCGGCACGCTTGATCTCACTTGCCTGTGTAACGGCATTTCCAGAACGTCCGTTTCACTGAATTCTTTCGGAAAAACTCACTCCCGAATAATCTCAAGGAGTCCATTAACACTATCACAGTGGATAACTCAACACTGTCCATCATCACACGCATGTACTAGCCTGAAAATTAAAACAGCGTCTAAGTACATCGGCAATGACTAGTAAAACACATATTCATGAAGTCTTACAGCTAGTTACAAAATCATATTTACGTTGCTTAATCTACTGTGACTCAGATGAAAACTTAAACTAGGGGCTTGGATTTTTCAATTGATAAATAATCACTCTCTCTTAAATCATTTAGTAAAAATTAATTACTTATTAATTACAACTTTTTTAATGTCCTCTTGGTCAGGCAAAAGCATGACAATCTAGCAATTCGTTAAATATTACACTCTATATTTACATACTGTACAAATTACCCATTCTGTGGTATTAATCAATCCTAGGTTGATACAATTTCAAGTCTACAATGTTCCGTATACCTAAGAGTTTTCCAGAGCTTGGATAATCTAAGCAATAAGCATTTGTGTGAGGTATACCAATGACTTCATATGGTCCATTATAAACAAACTTAAATTTAGAGATTTCATTGCGTATCTCGCTCGATTTCTCATGAGCTTTTACAAGTACTAAGTCTCCGATTGCAAACTTAGCAAAACGCGCCTTAGCGTCATGACGACGTATGCGAGCATCGGCTTTTAGCTTCACTATTTCTCGCAAACGACCTTTTTCCACACCAATACTAATGGCAATCAGTGGAGGGAATTTGATTATCTCTTCCACAAGTCCCGGTTTGTCTGAAAACACACTCTTATTCCTCATTATTACTTCATACAGGCCTCGTCTTTGTTCGTGTGTTACGTTTGACACACCGTCTACAATATTTTCCAGTTCACTTTCAACACTATTGTCAATGCCGATTCCTCACGTTACAGTAGTTCAAATTCATACCTACGTCAATAGCATCCGGCCAGTTAACAATGTGTATAGGCTGGTATTGCCTATGCACACCGTCTCCTGCCTCGTCAAAACTAACTACTATTGCTTTATCTTGTGACGTACATGTCAAAGTTTTGCTTTCGCAATTAATCACTGCACGGTACTTTAATAGCCAATCTAACCCGATAATTACTTCCGTAGTTAAGTCTGGCACGACGACAAACTCTTGTTCAAATGGTGCCCCACATATCTCGAAGTTGACAAAAAGCTGTTTTGTGACCGGTTTACTGGCCTTCCCAGCAGCACCGATAATTTTCACTCCTGTTACTGGCATAACTACGATGCCAGGTCCGTCTTTCAGTAACTCAAATATTTTCCCAGACACAGCACTCAATTCTGCACCGGTGTCAATCAACACGTTTAGTTGTAGGTCGTGCATATTAACAGAAACTACTATCTGTCTACACTTGTCCTCGACTGTTTCTTTATTTTCCCACAATAAATCCTCGTCTATATCAAGGTCATTCCAGAAAAAACCATCCGGCTTTGATCCTAAATCCGGCTTATCTGGCGGCCTTTTCAGCCTCTGTTCACATACAGTTTTAATTTCAACACGTTTGTCCTGAGGCTTAGTCTGTAGCTTCGCCTCCAATACCGAAACCTATTCCTGTAACTCGTCAACTAGTGAATGTTGCTTTGCTATCAATTCACTAATTGTCACCTTCGTTGATTCCTCTTTGGTCAGATTGATCTCATCTGCCAATCTACCTGGAGGAATGTGCCCAGTAGTATCTGCAATTACTTCCTCCGGATCTGCGCAACCCACACTCCTATCGTCTGACCGTATAACGTCAGCTCTAACCTCATACACGCTGTACTCTACGTGCTTTTCTACCACTCGTGTCCGGCTATCACTAAAATTCTCGTAATCTTTCTCCTGACTACTTTCGCAATGTTTAAACTGGAGTTTTGCGTCGGATGGGTCGGCCACTTCTAACACTATAACTTTCGGTAAAGTCTTTCCGTTACTACTTCAACATCCAACTCCTGCGGGACGAAACACGACGAATCTTGCTCGTGCTCCCCATTAACCTCAACTGTTTCTGGTTAAGTCTGCCGGCTAGGGCCAGAACTTTCTATCACTTCACAAACACTATCTTCCTGCGGGAAGAGACGCGGCAAATCCTGCCCGCGCTCCCCATAAACACTTCTCCCGTACAGGCCCCTATAATCTCTTAGTTCGTCGTATAAGCGACCGAACTGCCCTAACCAGACCTCATCCCTCTCTGCATCCCCTCGCTCGATGACGGACGTGTTATCCGACATCTGATCTTTTCTCAGCAATTGCGAATCATTCTTAAACTCAATCTCCAGTTCCGCTGTGGGTGTTACAGCTGCCACTTTATAATCGATTTCCGGAACACTACTTAAATTGTCTCACTGACAGTGAATGTATTTTCTACTGCCCTGTCTACAGCTGATCTACTACTCGTGGGCGCACTCCTTTCTCCTAACACTGGCACACTCTCCCGCCGTTGATTATTCCACACGGAATTTTCATAACGACGACACGTGGGTTTCCTCCTGTTATTGGGCCGCCAAAATTTCTCCACGCCCGGTCGGCCCCTCACCGGCGCGGCTAATGGTTTCCCTGTCTCGTCCCAGCAGATACGCTCCCCAGATACTGCTAAGGCGGCTGGTCACACCCTCTGGCGTTATTACTATTCTGTGAAGCCCGTATCACGTTAGTATGATATTGGTTTCCGTAATTCCTGTTATTATTTGCATTGTACCGATTGTTATTACGGTCTGAACCATTATTGTTATTGCTGCCATGGATGCGGTATGCATTATTCCCACGGTTATCGTTGTTGTGGTACCCGTTGTTGTTACCATGGCCTCTACCACTGTCGTGATTATTGCGCCAATTGTCCTCGTCCTCAACTCTTTCCAAGAAATCATTGATTGTCTTGTAATTGCTTCCTACGTATTGTTTTGTACCATCTGGAAGCTTCTTGTTTGGTTCCCAGAGTATTTCGGATTCCGTGCGGCGATCACGCAAATATTCCAACTTGCGGATCCAGCCCTCACAAAACTCCTTCATCGAGCCGTGCGAATTCGCATCGAAAGGCCTCGATATGACAAATTCGCGCCAGACACTTTGTTGCTTTTGCTCTGACCAGTATTCAGTCAGAAACAAATTTTTAAACTCGTCAAAAGTCAGGTTCGTAATGTTGAGGTTTAAGCCCCAACGCTTGGCATCACCAGCCAATATGTCAATAACCGCATTAATTTTTCTCTCATTAGTCCATGATCTGGGTAAAACTCTTTCACAATTTTTAATGAAATCCGTCGCGTGTATACCGCCTTTTTTCAAGGGGTCGAACCGTTCCTCTTTCGTCAACAATTCCGAACTATGTGCACATATTGGCACATAGCTCTGTTTTTCGGCAAGTTTCTTTTCTAATTCCGACACTCTCGTAATAACTTGGCAAGTGGTTGTCGCAAGCGTTTCCACTTCCCTCTTTTTCTCTTCGCAGGTATTAGCCTGCTTCCTCACTTTGGTATCTACTTCGGATACTAAAGCCTTTAAAGTTTCCACCTTCTGTTGATCCTGTTTTTTCAGTAATTGAATTTGTTCCATCACCTTATTCTCGATGATCGTAGCAACCGCTTCTCCTACACTTTTCTCGATTCTGCTATTTCGGAATCAAAACGAGTATTTATGCTCGCTATTTCAGCTTGAACTCCTATCATTTCCTGTTTAAGATTACCGATATCGGTATTAATCATAACAATATCTTCTTTGATTTTGTGTTAACAACTCCAACATTGTTGTTAACAACATTGATAGCTTTGTTCTGATTGTCTAACTTCCGTTCAATTTTTTCATACTGAGCTTCCTGCTTGGCAGACTGAGCTTCTTGCTTGGCAGACTGAGCTTCTTGCTTGGCAGCCTGAGCTTTAATTTCTGCCGATTGACTCTTGATTTCATTAATCAAAACATTCAATAAATCAGTTAAATTCCCGGAAACTACTGATTTTACTTGCATAGCTGGTTCCTCTATATATGTCCCCCCGTATTCGTCATCAACGGGTACAGATTTGATTTTCGCTTCCGATTCCATAACATTTTCTAAAGTTTGGAATTCCATTTCTGCTCTTTGTTGCGTTTCGGCGGTCGCGTCTTTCATGCTAGCCGCCTGTCCCAGAACAATGGGTTCCGCGGTGCGCGTTTCCCACTGTTCGAACGATTGTTCCGTATCCTAGTCTACCAAATTTTTGTAACAGTTGCCTTCACTCATTTTAATAATTTTCAATATAAATGCCAAATGTCAAATATAATTAGGATTACAACCACTACTTATTCTCGCTGACGTAACGGCTTGTTCGTAACCAGGACTCTGTTACGAGATTTGCACAATGCAGAATTCGTGTCCAGAACAACCTCAAATTTGAAGATTGTCCTGTCACCAGGACGCCACGTGTAACCTACCCCTCACTTATCGACCTCAATGACGGTGAAAATTAAACCAGGTGTACCTAATGGAAATTTGGGAAAAGCAATCGCCACCGAAGTTAATCTGTCGGTAGAGAGGGAGGAAAGGGTTACATCTAAATGAAAGGAAAAATGCAAATGAAATTGGTGGAAATTAATTTTGAGAAAAGGGTAAAATTAATAAAGGAAGTAAATGTGCGGCCGTTACGTTAACAATTAAATAGCGGTAATTAGATATTTCAGATTTGGGGGAAATTACGGTCGCCAGTGCTATGGACAATTACTATAGTAACTGAAAAAGAAAGGTTATTACACATATAATTAGCACTAGAAGTGTGGCAACTGAAGGTCGACGCGTGTAGTGTGAAAACTGAAAGTTTGTCAGAAGTAATAAATTTCGCTACACTCTGACTTAATTTAGCAAAAGAATTAATAAAACCGGAAAATTGAAAGTTAATTTAGTGACTGAAATTAATAGTGAGATTTGTTTCTGAAGCACTACGAAATTCAGTAAAATACGGTTAGTCTTGGGCTACCTCAACAATCATTTCAAAAGCTACTTGAATATACGCAATTTAGAAATAAGAGATTTAACTTCGAACTTGAATTAAATCATTCTGAACAATTATCAATAGTAAAATTTAGTACGTACCAAGCTGAGCTGCAGTCACACTTAAGCTAAAATACGGTAACAAAACTCGCACTCTTAATTGGTGCTTGTGTAATCTAAGTATTGTAGCCAGCTATGAATAGCTTAACTCAACTTTGAAAGTAAAGCAGTGAAATCGAATGATATTACTTTAATGCTGGCGTTCGAATTTCAATGACACTCGGGTTCATTCCGGAATAGGAAGGGACCCTGCTTGGTAATGCAATTGGGACAATGAGCAACAAAGGTTCATGCTACGTTGTTGTAATTTAGTGAGACAAATTTAACAGCTTGAAAAGCTGAGGTCTGCCGTACAATTCTAAAACTTTACGTGCTACGAGTCTTCCTTGTTGGTTGATTGAAGGTTTGAAGTCGTCGATCGAGGAGGTGGCGACAGTCACTCATTGTCGGCCGTCGCTGTTGCAGAAGCTGGATGTTGGCGCGCCTTCTTCTCGACACGGTCACCAGGCTAAACGGGCTCTTAATGTGTGCCAGCTAACGCTTCCCGTCCGCGACACCATGTCCGAAACTATCATAGCAAGTCGAGCGCAATTACATGCTGCCAAACCCTGAAAGCGCGGCAACTCGCGGGAGCGTCACACAACACACCTGCTCCACTGCACTACTCCAGCCAGACCCCTCTCTGCCCGCGCTCCACGCGACAGAGTGAACACTACCAAAGATCCTAAACACTTTGGTTCTCCACACGACCTATCGATGTATTCGTTCGATAGCATAGTTTTCCCTAGGCCAGACCCAGCGTATAAATACAAATAATATTCACGAAACAAACCAATTATACATCGACATAAATGCATATATATACAAATAGTAAAACAATTACAATATTCAAAGACACAGAAATGTTATATCTTCAGGTAACAAAATAAGGAAAAAAAATTTGCAGTGCAATAGATGGAAATAGGAGGATATGCATTTCCGGCGATACAAGCTCTCTTTTCTTTTACATTGTATGTAATCGACTCTCCTAGGTATATAAAGGAATCTGTTTTATGTAGTATATTGCTCCCAACTCCAATATTTTGAGGTGCATCACAGGTGTTTGCCGTGAACTTCTTTTCTTTTCATAGGATATTTGTAGTCCTATTTTGGCTGCTTGTTTTTACAGTTCTCTTATTTGTTCATGGGCATTATCTAGCGAATCTGTGATCAATGCCATGTCATCTGCGGAGGCTAAACAGTCGACAGTGATCTTGTTTGGATTTATTCCTAGTTGAATCCCTTTAGTATTGATGGCCCTCCTCCATTCTCGAACTACTTTCTCTAACACACAATTGGAAAACAGAGGTGACAAACTATCTCCCTGTGGGACACCTGACTTTATTTCAAACTATTTTGAGAGCTCTCTCCTAAATTTTGCTTTCGATTTTGTATTTGTCAAAGTTGCTTTAATTATTTCAGTCGTCTTAGTATCGGTTCCCAATTCTTTTAAGACTATTGCAATTATTAATATTAATTTTATAATTATATTTAGCTCGTGTATCATAGACTTCGCGTAGTGTATTCGCGAAGGAAGTGTCGTTAGATGTAAGATGGAGCCTGAGCGCCCTAAACTTATCAGATGACGTAAATGCGTAGACAAATAGAACCAAAGATTTTTCTTCCATCTACACGATATTTCAAAATTTCGTTATTTCCTGCATATTTGTCTCTTTAACTTTCTTTGCGGCAAACACTTCGCGAAAGACACTTCGTCTTGTTCCCCCCTATATCTCATTCTTCAGACATAGTCTCCTACAATCATTAAACTACATCGTTCAGTATGAACATGATTCAGAGCTTTGTGATAATACCCGGTTCATTACCATTAGTTGTAAAACGTGGTCAGATATTGCATAAACAATGTGAAACATTTTTGTATGTCTGCAGAAACACCAAAGTGATGTATGTAGAGAATGACACACGTGAAACAGTGGTGCAACAAGTAAATCTAATTCCAGAATTTTGAGAGAAATTTTAGAGATGGCAAGGTCGTCATGAGTTAGCCTAAGCTGTCTAAAAGTGTGAAGAAAGAATTTTAACTCTGGAGTGGAATGCGCACTGCCTTGGACCATCAAACATGTGCGCCGGCTTAGGATTCCTACCTGACACCTCTGCGTTGCCCTAGAGCACGTTCCAGCGAAAGGCAAAGAAGAAAGTGCGAGTTCCGGTCGGGTGTACGATATTAATCTTCCAGTAACTTTCTAATCAGCGCACACTCCGTTGCAGAGTGGAATTTCAATTTGTGAACACTTAAATGGAAATCAAATGGCTTTGAGCACTATGGGACTTAAAATCTGAGGTCATCAGTCCCCTAGAACTTAGAACTACTTAAACCTAACTAACCTAAGGACATCACACACAACCATGTCCGAGGCAGGATTCGAACCAGCGACCGTAGAAGTCGCGCGGTTCCGGACTTAAGCGCCTAGAACCGCTCGGCCTCCGCGGCCGGCCTGTGAACACTCCCCTAGACTGTAGATAAGCAATTTTTCCACATTATCCTGTCTTCTAGGAGTGCTAGTCCCGTGAGGTATGCAGGAGAACCTGTGAAGTGTGGAAGGCAGTATGAGTGATAGCAGAGGGAGTGAAGCTATGACTGTGAGTCGTCCACTTGCCGCGAAAGGCAAACGTCCCAGGTTCTACATGTAGTTTTAACTTACAGGAAGGTTCAGTTTAATAATACCCAACACGAAATCCTAGTACACTAACAGGCCCCTCATAGGCAGATTGCTATTATGTGAACGACTGACCTTCTTAAACAACAGTGATCTGATCCGATCAGTGTATTGGATAGGTATTTACCGAGGCTGACTTCATTTATTTCCTGTGATGTCGCAGCCATTAAGAACGGAACAGTTATTACCCATATGAGTTGATATCTAGGGTATCCATGCTAACCACAGAGGCAATTTCGGTAACGCTGTCCTCTGCGAGTACAACATCCCTCCAATATTGAACTGACTTCCAACGCTTGTGGCAGAGCATGGACCCCCCCCCCCCCCCCCCCACACACACACACACACAGAGAGAGGAATCGGGCAAGCGTAACGAGATGCTCCACAACGTTTCTGGGGCTGCAGGTACACCTCTGCATAGGACTTGGGCAGAAGAATGCACCATCTGTGAGAATGATAATGCCAATAGAGACGCAGCAAGAGAGGTTTGGATGTGGAGACAGCTTTGTCTGAGGAACGCGTGGCCAGAGCAGTGGCTGATGTCTGAGCAGCTGCATTGCTGGAATTGTCAGTGATGTATGCTCCTTTGGTGATGTGACCGAATGTCATTCCTGTGGCGGATCAGATGGCCTTGACTGGCCGGTCTCCAACAGTTAATACCCTTGCTTTCCGATTATAAGTCCTTAGGTCAACGCAGAGCTGCAGCTGGACGTCTGAGAACATACGTGAGAGCCCACGTGATTATATGGATTGGGTTTGGGATCTGAATTCACTGGAATGGAAGCAGGTGATAAAGCAGAACGTCGCGCCTGCGATACTATCGCAACTTCGCCTACGTTCAACTGTTGACCGGGATGGGCCAGTAAGTAGTGAGCAAGCTTGTGTTAGTGACCTACATCTTGGAAGTCCTGAGCATCCACCCATTTCTGAACAGGACACTGGTTGGAATGGCTTTTCACTCAATTGCTGAATACCACAAATATATTCAGGCTGCTATCAATAACGTTAGTGTTCTATGAAGTTTCTTGTAGTTACGTGTTCCAGAGATTCGACCCTTACGTTTAGTGGACTGGTTGTTGTAGGCAACCACTCGCCACCACGGGTCTTTGAGCGGCTGCGAGCCCACACACCAGTATGTATCTGAGTTAATAAGTAACACTACTGCGCCAATATCAGTCTAAACATTTAATCGTTAGGTTTGATATTTACTTTCGTCATTGGCCTCCAAGGAGTCTCCGTAGGCACTGTAGAACCAAGCGCGATGTTGTGCAGTGATACAGGGTGTTGTTACGCTGGCGATGGCGGCACATCTGCCAGGTATTCAGTCCTATAAGGGCAAGGGACACTGATTAGCGATGTAGGCAGTTCCACCGTCTATATTTGCTGCAGCTCACAGGACATTACTCAAGCCTTGCTACTGAGTGCGGTTACCACAGTTTGAGTCTCGAGGCAATGACGAGGAGGACAGGATGCTGATTGCGCGTAATGGGAGCGATGCCGACATTGTGGTGTGTTTAATACTAACTATGGTTCTACGTATTTCTGACTCGCTGCCCTGTGAATATCATACACAGAATCCGGAGTACTAATATCTTCCGAAAACTGAGGCCGCAAACTCTGTTGATGTTACTGGATTAGAAGAATATTTGCTGTTGCTCTTTTTGGTGTTCCTGATGTCTCAATGACTCCTATTGAGGAAGCTGCTGTCTCTTTCTGTATTTTCAGCTGCTGCCGCACAATTAAATATTGTATGTTGTCACCTCCCCACAAAAATAATCAAAAATATAAATTTTATTTGGTTAATGATTCTAATTTTAGTGTAACCTCAGAACAAAATTGGTTCCCATTTATAACCTCCCTACAGAAATTCATTCACTTTTAACCTCCACACGAAATTTGTTTCCCATTTAATGTACCCACAAAATTCTTTTCTCATTTAATGTAAGCTCGAAACAGAAAAATTCCTGAACCTCGAAATAAAAATAAATTCAGTAACCTGGTAAATTTTGGACGACAGCAGTGCTGCGTTATGGCCCTGTAAGATCATTCTGAATAAAAAACCAAAAGCTCTTACCGCAATAAAAACGGCAACTATCTGCTCTTACAATAGCTTTTTTCCGGCACAGCTCTGTGCAATGCTGACCTACAGATTTGTCATTTATGAAAGGAAGCAACTGATTTTTCTTTTGTAACAATCGGAATGATCATGGATTGGAGAAATTAGTAAATTCTTTAAATTGAAATGAACGCTTGTTAGAAATTACTTTATCCGACAAAGATTATTATTAGGACATTTTTTAAAAGATTTACATGGGAGTTCACATAACATTACTAGATATGCGCGAGGCTGCTTTTACCTTATACTATAACGCTCAGGCTCCGCCATCGCTGCACCACGACCGACCCAGCCAACACGTTACACCAGACTGCTTGCTAGCAACAACTTACTGCTGCTACTACACAGTTCCTACTGCATACAACACTACTCTCTGGTCTGAGATTCTCTTATACCTTACATATCGCAGGCAGCGCGTGAGCAATTACACCTGCTCGAGTGCGCTAGCAACAAATTCCTTAATCATGGACCTCTTACATAATCCTCCACTGGGGGGGCCAAAATTTGGCAGCGATGGTAAGTCAATTGGACTTGCCATGAGCAACAAATTTTTCTATAATCTACTTAATTAACTAAGTCTACAGTCACAGAGACATAAAGTGCACACGCACTGTAGAAGTCTTTAGCATTTTTACATAACATATCACGGAGTGAAATAAGGTGCACACGCACCGTAGAAGTCTTTAGCATTTTTACATAACATATCATGGAGTGAAATAAAGTGCACACGCTCTGTAGAAGTCTTTAGCATTTTTACATAACATATCATGGAGTGAAATAAAGTGCACACGCACTGTGGAAGTCTTTAGCATTTTTACATAACATATCATGGAGTGAAATAAACCGCATACGCACTGTAGAAGTCTTTAGCATCTTTACTAGAATGTAAACGCACTGTATAAGTCTTTAGAATTTACGAGAACTAGGATAGGAATGGGAAGGATTGCATCAGGGTTGTAGCACAGTAGGTTGCACGTAGCTGCACTGAAACTCCATATCTTTCTACAGAAGCACAACACCAAGTGAGACAATCTGAAGTTCTCTTCCTGAAATATTTATCAGTGTAGCCAAGACACTGAAATATTGTATTAATATTGTATGTTATCATTTTGGTACTACATTAGGTACACCAAATAGTATAACCATAATAACATCTCCATTGTTCAACGTGTTGGACAGCGTGATGTGTCAACACCACACTCTTTCACCAAAGTAGACTTAGTGCAAAAACAAAATATGGTGCTCCATGATCATAAGGAGGGAGAGGACAAATGGATATTGCAGTAATTTCTGGTAATTAGGTCAGAAGGTGAAGGACATTATGTCTTATGCTAGTCATCATTGTGAATTACACTAGTCTATCAACCGATTTGAGTAATTGGTGGCATTCATCGCCTAGTTACTAAACATTTCTGTACTATGTATGAAGTATTACAGAATAATATTCATAAGTCATCTGATTACAGTGAACATTGGCACTCATTGACCAGTTACAAACCATTTTTATGGATTATTCAAAAGTGATCATTCAAAACAAGAGTTAATTAATGGCATACCATTTACATAATTCATCTAGTTATAGTATTCATTGGCACTCATTGGCCAGTTACAAACCATCAGAAGTCATCATTCAAAACAGAAGCTAATGAGTGTAGCATCAAGCTACTGGTATTCATGTGTAATAGCATGTAAGTGACATAATACAAATTTAAAATATAAGTAACAGTGGCATTCATTGGCCAGTTGCTAAACATATACCAAGTATTGATTATTACAAAACATTTTTCATCATTCAAGTGACAAACGACATATTTAAAATAATTATTGGCACTCATTGGCCAGTTACAAACCATCAGAAGTCATCATTCAAAATGAGAGTTAATTATTGGCATAGCATTTGTAGAGTGTAACAAAAATATTATTTACAGAAATTACTGGCATAGTATTTATGCATTATTACAAAACATCATTCAGTGTTACTCAGAACTCATCGTTCCAGTGACACAAGACATATTTAAAATGTAACACACTGTAACAATTACTCAAGGTCCGTAGTTAGAAAACGTCATTCAGTATTACTCAGAACTCTCTTAAACTGGTAGCAATATTTGTGACTGGTAATACATTTTTTGTGCTAGCAATGCATTGCGTTGGGGTCGATAATTAATTGCTGGGGCATGAAAATATTTGCTTTTGACTTATTGCTGCAAATAACGATTAGTAACGTCATTCATAATGAGTCAGCTGTAGCACGGTTATGAAACAAGTAGAGTATATGTCATCACATTCATGAATGACACACACAAATGCCTAAAAAAATGCAAGTACTAGAACAGGTTTAATAATTAACTGCTTATAGCACATTAATTAAGCTGAAAGAAGAAACGCATATAATGCTGAAAAGTAGTGAACTTCGAACTAACAGGTGATGAAATGTGTACTCAATATGTATGTACTCTAGCTGTCCTTTCCAAAACATTCAGTCATTATGCCATGCGTCATATGACATAATGTCAAATCTAACTGCAACAAATACTTAAATAACTACATAGCATCTCTTAACTAACAGTAAATATATAAACTTCATCATTATTCTCATCTGTAAGGAAAAACTTCATTATTCATATTACCATAACTTAATTACTATCATTACCTGCAAAGAAAAACTTCATTATTCATATTACCATATTCTTCAATTGACTATTCATCACCATTCATTATCGTCTGTAAAAGGACACTTCATTATTCATTATTCATATTACCATTTACTTCGTACAACTATTCATAGTATAGAGATTCTTATTTATAGCATATTTCATCACTAAAACTAAGATGTGTATTTCTGTCTGACTGCCAGCATCAATCGCCTCGTATTCTGAAAGAAAAATAATTAGTTAAGACTGCTATCATACGATGTGTATAGTATATTCTTGTTAGTGTTTGTTAATTCTGATCCATTTTCTCTTCGTAACGAGGTATTGCACCTTCTTTTGTTCATTCCGAAGGTGAAATTCCCATTTCATAGTAATCCAGTCTGTGGTTTGTTTAATTTATTTCTTTTACACGTTATTGCTTTCTGAAAATGTTGAATATGGATTAAAATCATGCATTTAAATCATATACCCATTAAAAAAAACTGGTTTCTAGTGATATAATTACGCATACAGCATAGCATGACAGAAAACGTATTATGTCAAAAACATAGACAGTGTTCAGGTGCAAAAATGTACACAGAGTTTCATAATGTAGTAGCAAAAAAAATATAAAATAGTGACGATGTTGAGATACCATGAGGCAAAATGTCAAAGTCAACTGGTGTTTGTTACAACTTAAACATTTCATAGTGCATACATAATAACAGGAAAACAATCACACATATACGAAAAATGGAAAATGTGCATGGTCTGATATACAACGACAAGAAATGACTTTCTTTGTGTTTAGCTTGTATGTTGTGTAGTTGATAGAGGCGAGAAATGAAGACTTTAAGGGAGAAAGAATTTGATAAAATTAATATGTCACTAGATAGAACTGCATAATTGGTCTTAAAATATGTAAGTTTATCTGGAAAAATGTGCACGGTCTGATGTGTAACGACAAGAAAAGCGACCTGCTAACCTTAACTTGCGGGAACTTGCCAAGAAAAAATATGATAATCATCAGTATATATAATTGCTTAAGTGGTCATAAAATGTGTAAGTTTATCTGGAAAAATGTGCAAGGTCTCTTGTGTAACGACAAGAAAAGCGACCTGCTAACCTTACCTTGCCGGGCACTTGCCAAGAAAAAATATGATAATCTTCAGTAAGTAGTCACATAAATATAATTGCATCATTGGTCATATAAAAATCAGGAAATGGCATTACAGTGAGATAAATCATAAAGTAAGTTCATTCAGTAAAGGGTTTAATATTGGAGACATGGTGATTGCCTTTACTTTTTCTGGTTCTCAGATTTTCGACGTGTACTACATTGGCGTGAGGAATGCTGCGAATTCGATATAGAAGCTCAAATTTACTGCATCTATTCTTTCCCCTGTTGGATAGATTGTGTGTACGTACTAATATCTTCTGCCAAATGTGAAAGTCACGGCGTGTACAAACCTGTTTTTGCTGACTTCTCCGGCGCTCTGCGGCACGTTTGATATTGTTCAGCGCAATGTCAATTATTTCATGGTGTAGTCGACGAGATGTAGGAAAGGATACTAACTCTTTAATTTTGTTAGGTGGTTCAACATTTTTCTTAATAACAGTCGGAGATAGCATAGTAGATTCATTTGGTATCGAGTTAATTACATCCTGAAATGACAGTATGTGTGTATCCCAATCAATATGTTTTTATGGCAGTATATTCTACATAGTTTACCAATTTCTTTCATTAGACGTCCATAGGGGTTCGAAGAAGCGTGATAGCTGGATATATAGATCGGAGAAATGTTTCTTGTTCGTAACATACATGTCCATATAGCAGATCGAAATTGTGGTTCATTGTCTGAAATTACTTTCAATACATGCCCTACATGAAATAGAAAATGTTTTGTAAATGCATTCGAAACAGATTTAGCAGTAGCTTTGCATAACGGAGTGAAGGTAACAAATTTCGAAGTGAGTTGAACAGCGTCAAAGATGCAACAAAAACCTCTATTAGTTCTGGGAATCGGACCAAAAATGTCTACAGCGGCCATGTGTCTCAATTTAACAGGTGCAATGGGATGTAATGGAGGAATATGTGAAGTCGTGTCTGACTTAGTTTTCTGGCAGATTTAACATGACGCTAAAACTCGTTGAATACGGTTTTCCATATTGGCAAAATAACAGTTCTGTCTCAGTATAAGAAAACATTTTCTGGCTCCTTAATGTGCATAACTTAAATGAGTATACCAAATTAATTTGTTAACAAGCTCGTCAGGAATACATAATAACCAATTGTTGCTGTCAGGGTGAGAGTGGCGAAACAGAAAATTATTGCGTACAGTGTAATGATTTTTAAAGGTAACATTATTCCTATCTTGCCAAAGGTGTTTAAATTCTTTCCATACGTTGTCTTTACTCTGCTCTTGTGCTATATCTCGTAATGACGACGAAATTAAATTTTCAAATGCAACTTGTTGAATATACATGACGCTGAAATTTGCTGTGCAGAAGTTGGTTGCGATATCTTGCTGATTCTTGCTGAGAGAACGGGATAGTGCGTCTGTTACAATATTTTGTGTACCGGGAATGTGAACTATTGTATAATTAAATTCCTGTAAATACAGTTTCCATCAGCTTAACCTGACGTGTGTAAATTTTCCTGAAAGTAAAAACTGTATAGCTCTATGATCTGTGTAAACGGTAGTGTGTCTTCCATAAATCTCGTAAATGCCCATACAACACATAATGTTTCAAGTTCTGTAACAGAATAACTGCGCTCAGCAGGTGACAGAATGCGACTCGCAAACGCTATGTTTTTAATTATTGTACAACCATCTTCTTGAATATCCTGAAAAATGTGTACGCCTAAAGCGGTGTTAGTACAGACGGTGGCAACGGAAAAATTTCTAGTAAGATCGGGATGTTATAAAAGTGGTGCATTCAACAAAGCTTGTTTCAGATTGACAAATTCAGAATGTGCTTGGCTATCCCAGGACCAAGTATCGTTTTTACCCGTCAATTGACATAATCTAGGGGTGTCTAAAGCAGAGTAATGAATAAATTTACGAAAAAAGTTAATTAAACCCAAAAAGCTGCGTAGTTGTTTCTTCGTCGTAGGTACAGTTATGTCAGGCAAGGCTTGAAGCTTTTCCGGGTTGGGCGCAATGCCTTCTGCTGAAATTACATGTCCAAGAAATCTTACGGAAGTTTTGCCAAAATGCGATTTACTAAGATTAACTGTGAGTCCTTGTGCACGAAATGTTTGCAACAGTTGTTCAAGAATCAGATTGTGTTCAGACCAGTTAGCTTCTGCAATAAGAATGTCGTCTACATACGTTGTGATTCTGTCTTTAAGTTCTGTCGGAATTATACTATTCAAACCGCGAATAAATGCTGCTGATCAAATAGTTAAACCGAACGGTAATTTGCAAAACTGGTAACAGTCACCGAAACAGAGAAAAGCTGTGTACTTTCTGCACTTCGGATGAGGCTGAATTTACCAAAATCCCGATTTCAAATCAAACGTGGAATAAATAGCAGTACCATGAAATTTCTGTAGAAGTTCTTCTAGTGTCTGAGGGCGATTTGTTTCATTAATAATAATGTCACTGATGTGGCGCGAATCAAGTACGAGGCGAAGTGAACCATCCTTTTTCTTAACATTATGGTGCGGGTTTATGTACGGACTAACTGCCGGTTCAATAATACCTTGGTCAAGCATAGCTTGCAATTCTTTCTTAACTTGTTCTCTGTGAATATACGGAATGGGATAATGTTTGGCCTAAAATGTGTCGTGCTGTTTAACTTGAAATTCATACATAAAACCGGACATAGGACCAGGGACGTTGTCAAAAACTGGAGCTTGCTGTAAAAGAATTTTGCTTAGCTCTGTACGTTCGTCCTCTGTATTTGCACTGCTCTGTTTAACTTTATCAGAAATCATCTGTATAACGTCATAGTCGGCTTCGTCTGGAGTATTATAGTTGTGTACGTACGTATCTGTGAACAATGTCAAATGACAGTCTATGTAACGAGATATAGAAATGACCTCTGTACGATTATTTGTTTGTTCTTCTGCAGATAAAGAGTGCTGAAATTCTAATGCCAGTTGTACATTTTCATCCTTTATCATTAAATAGGAATTTTGAAAGTCAATAATTGCGTCGTGTTGTACCAGGAAATTCGTACCTGAAATAACGTCTGTTGTCAATAAGGGAACAATCCAGAAATTAGAGTGGAACATATGACCTGCAGTACAAAATGATAAATGTGTCTGTAATTTTACATCTACTCCTTTACCAGATACTCCTCCTTTTACTTTAGTTTTGCCTAATGGTAACGTAGGATAGGTATTCTCTTTGTGACATTCGTTGAAAGTTTCCTCATTTATAACTGACATAGGTGATCCAGAATCGATTACTGCTGAAAATTTGGATGTTTCAACCTTTACCTCCATGACTGGGTGTGTAATGGTTTTTTGAATAACTGGTCTTTCCTGCAAAAGAGTGTCTCGGATGTCGTCAAAACTAATAACATTTTCGTGAACAAGATTCTGCGTGTCAAAGGAATTGCTTGTGTTGCTGGAAGATGCAACTTGTACTGTGTCTAGTCAAATTCTATCTGACGTGCTATTTATTTGGGGGAGGATGCTGTGGCATTTCGACTATTTGTACTGTTCTGTTATTTCTTCCCGACGTATTACGTTCGGGATGATATCTACTGTCTGGTTCATTCATGATGATCTGTTGTTGCGGCTGATTTTGCTGCTGGTAAGACCGACTGTTATTAAACGTACGCTGAAAATTGTGCTCATTACTTTTATGTCCGTCACGATAGTCATTGCTATATGGCACGTTGCGATAGGAATTGAAATGACGTGTTTTCTGTACGTACTGGTTTCCTTGTTGCGGTGCGTTACTATTTGGTGGAGCCGACGGTATACGTGTAGGCGGCGAAACATTAAAGCTTGGGTGACCTTGCACATTACATTGTTGGTTAGGTATGGTAACCGGCTGGTTTTGTTGCTGTTGTAGGGAAAAGCCTCTATTGTTACCAAAATTTGTTTGCTGTTGCTGATAATTTTGACGATACTGATAATTAAAAGTTTTGCCAGTTATTAAAGTTCTGGTGGTTGTCGTTCCTGAAGCGTCTATTACCTTTGCTATTGAAATAGCGTGGCTGATCGTAATTGCTGTATGCTTGTTTCCTTGGTTATTATATGAAAAATTTTTGTTTATGAAGGAATAATCTGATTGCTGAACTTCCAAAAGCTGTAACAGATCTCTGAATGCCGAAATATTTTCTTTCTGCTGACCTGTTAAAAGTGATACTCTTAATGATCGTGGTAATTTAGAAATACATAATTGAATAAGTGCAGATTCACTGTATGGTTCACTTAAGTACTGGTTTTTCTGGACCATGTGTACAAAAAATTGTGTGACAGTGGAAAAATTTGAGTTCTCATAATTCGGTAAACTAATTAGTTGATCCTTGATTCAGCGCTGTGTCGTCTTTGACCAATACGCTGACGGAAAAGCATTCTGAAATTCTTCTACCGAGTAGCATTGTCTCGCGATCAGTCTCATACGAGTTGCCAGTTCGCCTTCCAAAAAACTGCAAATAAATTCAAGTTTGTGTGTTACGGGCCAAGTAGGTGGAAAAGCAAAGCTAAATTGTTGTATCCAATCCAAGGGGTGAATATGTGTTCTGTCATTTTTAAATACTTTAAATTTTCTCACGGATAGAAAGTGCTTGTAATCAAAATTATCATCTCTGTACGTCTGAACAGGTTCATGATTGTATCCTAGTCTGTTTGTCTGTGACTGTTCGGAATCTAACTCACGTACTCTCTGTAAATTACCTAAATTATACATGCTGTGTGAGTGTGACTAATGTTCGGAATGTGGCGAATGCTGTGCCGTGTTAGAGGCTGAAACATTTTTCATCTCTGTCACTTCTTGCTGTAAAGTTGACAATTTTCTACGTAACGTATTATTGGACGAACCTATCTCACTGATTGTCTGCTGTAAATTTTGGAATTCGGGTCTTTGGTTAAACGAAATTGGTGAAGTATCGTCTGATTTGGTGTCATTATTACTTTCGATAACATCAATACGACTTTTCAATTCATCATATTTCTCAGTCGGTACTTTTGCCTGATCATCGTTTTTATTATCACAAGCGTTAATTTGTTTTTGTATTTTACGTGTGGTTTCATTCAATTTTTTAACGTCCGCTTTGATGGCATCGGGATCCTGTATTAGTTCTAATTGTTCAAGTCTGTCGGTCACTGTCTGAAAGTCTACTGTGAGTGTGTCTGTTTTTTTTTTTTTTTAAGATCAGAGATTTCATCATGTAATTCGGTGTTCAACTGTTTCATAGTATTAATTTCGTCTGATACTCTAGTAATATTGTTGTCTACGTATGCTTTTGCTTTCGTAAACAATTTACGCTTATCTTCCTGTCTCTGTGCAGTAACTGTTTCCATGACTTGTGGCTTTACTTTATTCTGTTCCTGTATAAATTTACGCTAACGCGTTTCACTGTTTTGTAGGTGGTGATTAAAACGTTCGTCAATTTGGCTGTTCCGTTGGTCAAATTTCGGGTCTACTTTTGCATCCAGTGTGCGTGAAAGTTCTGCTGACATTAATTTAAACTCGTCGCGTAACTGTGTTGCGTTTTCACAGCACTTTTTAGCGACTGCACTAATGTCATCTCTAAGTATTTAGTTGTGGCTGCATGTGTATTTCTTAACTCTTGAGCCACAGATCTAATTTCTTCACTACTGATCCTAGCACAAGCCTAAATTTCCTTACGTAATTGTTCCTTAGTATCACGACATTGCACGGCAACGGCTGTAATCTGTTCACTAAGCTGTTTGGAATTGTTATCTAGTTTTTCATTAAGTTGTTGTAATTGTTGTCTTGTTTTTCATTCGACTGGTTGGAATTGTTGTCTAGTTTTTCATTAAGTTGTTGTTTGAAATTTTCATTATTTTCATTAAGTTGTTGTTTGAAATTTTCACTAAGTTGTTTGTTTGATTCATGAAGTTGTAGCAATAATGCCATAGCTTGATCCATACCAATATTACCTACTCCATTCCCTGTGCTGTTTAATGGCGTACCTGCAATTGTCACGTTTTGTGTAACCATTTGGTCATTTTCTGATTCTTGAAAAGGTTCGCCAATAGGATGTGCGCTGTTAATCACTACCGCGGAATCAATTAAAGCTGACGTATTTTGACTACATTGTTCATCTTCGTGAGAAAAATTTATCTGTTCACAATTCAAATTTTTCAAACCGGGTGTGTCAAACTGGGCAACGTTTTTTGTATCGGACGTGCCGCATCATCAATCATCGTTTAATTAACAGAGGACACAATTGAATTTGTATGCTCCTCATTAGCATTAAAATCATTACTAGTGGTCGGTACGCACTGATTGTCTGTAAATGGAGAATTATTATTAAGACACTGAGTGACGCTAGTATTATCGCTCAAATTATTGACATTCAAAACTCCTATTTAATGTTAAAGGATGAAAATGTACAACTGGCTTTAGAATTTCAGTACTCTTTATCTGCAGAAGAACAAACAATTAATTGTACACAGGACATTTCTGCATCACGTAACATAGACTGTCATTCCACATTGTTCACAGATACGTACGTACACAACTATAATACTCCAGTCGAAGCCGACTATGACGTTATACAGATGATTTCTGATAAAGTTAAACAGAGCAGTGCAAATACAGACGACGAACGTACAGGGCTACGCAAAATTCTTTTACAGCAAGCTCCAGTTTTTGACAACTTCCCAGGTCCTATGTCCGGTTTTATGTATGAATTTCAAGTTAAACAGCACGATACATTTTAAGCCAAACATTATCCCATTCCGTATATTCACAGAGAACAAGTTAAGAAAGAATTGCAAGCTATGCTTGACCAAGTTATTATTGAACCGGCAGTTAGTCCGTACATAAACCCGCTCCAAATTATTAAGAAGAAGGATGGTTCACTTCGCCTCGTACTTGATTCGCGCCACATCAATGACATTATTATTAATTATATAGATCGCCCTCAAACACTAGAAGAACTTCTACAGAAATTTCATTGTACTGCTATTTACTCCACATTAGATTTGAAATCGGGATTTTGGCAAATTCAGCTCCATCCGGACTGCAGAAAGTACACAGCCTTTCTCTGTTTTGGTGACTGTTATCAATTTTGTAAATTACCGTTCGGTTTAACTATTTGTTCAGCAGCAATTATTCGCGGTTTTAATAGTATAATTCCGACAGAGTTAAAAGGCAGAATCACAATGTATGTAGACGACATTCTTATTGCAGAAGCTAACTGGTCTGAACACAATCTAATTCTTGAACAACTGTTGCAAACTTTTCGTGCACAAGGACCCACAGTTAATCTCAGTAAATCACACTTTGGCAAAACTTCCATAAAATTTCTTGAACATGTAATTTCAGCAGAAGGCATTGCGCCCAACCCGGAAAAGCTTCAAGCCTTGCCTGACATAACTGTACCTACGACGAAGAAACAACTACACAGCTTTTTGGGTTTAATTAACTTTTTTCGTAAATTTATTCATTACTCTGCTTTAGACACCCCTAGATTATGTCAATTGACGGGTAAAAACGATACTTGGTCCTGGGATAGCCAAGCACATTCTGAATTTGTCAATCTGTAACAAGCTTTGTTGAATGCACCACTTTTATAACATCCCGATCTTACTAGAAACTTTTCCGTTGCCACCGACTGTTCTAACACCGCTTTAGGCGTACACATTTTTCGGGATATTCAAGAAGATGGTTGTACAATAATTAAAAACTTCGCCTTTGCGAGTCGCATTCTGTCACCTGCTGAGCGCAATTATTCTGTTACAGAACTTGAAACATTATGTGTTGTATGGGCATTTACGAGATTTAGGCATTTTCTTTATGGAAGACACACTACCGTTTACACAGATCATAGAGCTATACAGTTTTTACTTTCAGGAAAATTTACACCCGTTAGGTTAAGCAGATGGAAACTGTATTTACAGGAATTTAATTTTACAATTGTTCACATTCCCGGTACACAAAATATTGTAGCAGACGCACTATCCCGTTCTCTCAGCAACAATCAGCAAGACATCGCAACCAACTTCTGCACAGCAAATTTCAGCGTCATGTATATTCAACAAGTTGCATTTGAAAATTTAATTTCGTCGTCATTACGAGATATAGCACAAGAGCAGAGTAAAGACAACGTATGGTAAGAAATTAAACACCTTTGGCAAGATAGGAATAATGTTACCATTAGAAACCATTACACGGTACGCAATAATATTCTGTTTCGCCAATCTCACCCTGACAGCAAAAATTGGTTATTATGTATTCCTAACGAGCTTGTTAACAAATTAATTTGGTATACTCATTTAAGTTACACACATTAAGGAGCCAGAAAATGTTTTCTTATACTGAGACAGAACTGTTATTTTGCCAATATGGAGAACTGTATTCGACTAGTTTTAGCGTCATGTAAAATCTGCCAGAAAACTAAATCACACGACTTCACATATTCCTCCATTACATCCCATTGTACCTGTTAAATTGAGACACATGGCCGCTGTAGACATTTTTGGTCCGATTCCCAGAACTAATAGAGGTTTTTGTTGCATCTTTGACGCTGTTCAACTAACTTCGAAATTTGTTACCTTCACTCCGTTTCGCAAAGGTACTGCTAAATCTGTTTCGAATGCATTTATAAAACATTTTCTATTTCATGTAGGGCATGTATTGAAAGTAATTTCAGACAATGAACCACAGTTTCGATCTGCTACATGGACACATATGTTACGAACAAGAAACTTTTCTCCGATCTATATATCCAGCTATCACGCTTCTTCGAACCCTTGTGAACGTCTAATGAATGATATTGGTAAACTATGTAGAATATACTGCCATAAAAACATATTGATTGGGATACACACATACTGTCATTCCAGGATGTAATTAACTCGATACCAAATGAATCTACTATGCTATCTCCGACTGTTATAGTGAAATACGTTCAACCACCTAACAAAATTAAAGTATTAGTACCCTTTCCTACATCTCGTCGACTACGACACCATGAAATAATTGACATTGCGCTGAACAACATCAAACGTGCCGCAGAGCGCCGGAGAAGACAGCAATAACATGTTTGTACACGCCGTGACTTTCACCTTGGACAGAAGATATTAGTACGTACACACAATCTATCCAACAGAGGAAAGAGTAGATGCAGTTAATTTGAGCTTCTATACGCAGGTCCATATCGAATTCGCAGCATTCCTCACCCCAATGTAGTACACGTCGAAACTCTGAGAACCAGAAAAAGTAAAGGCAATCACCATGTCTCCAATATTAAACCCTTTACTGAATGAACATACTTTATGATTTATCACACTGTAATGCCGTTTCCCGATATTTATATGACCAATGATGCAATTATATTTATGTGACGACTTAGTGATGATTATCACATTTTTTCTTGGCAAGTGCCCGGCAAGGTAAGGTTAGCAGGTCGCTTTTCTTGTCGTTACACATCAGATCGTGCACATTTTTCAGATTAACTTACATATATTATGACCACTTAAGCAATTATTTTTATGTGACTACTTACTGATGATAATCATATTTTTTCTTGGCAAGTTCCTGGCAAGGTAAGGTTAGCAGGTCGCTTTTCTTGTCGTTACACATCAGACCGTGCACATTTTTCCAGATAATCTTACATATTTTAAGATCAATTATGCAGTTCTATCTAGTAACCTATTAATTTTATCAAATTCTTTCTCCATTAAAGTCTTCAACTCTCGCCTCTATCAACTACACAACATACAAGCTGAACACAAAGAAAGTCATTTCTTGTCGTTGTATATCAGACCGTGCACATTTTCCATTTTTCGTATATGTATGATTGTTTTCCTGTTTTTATGTATGCACTATGAAATGTTTAAGATGTAACAAACACCAGTTGACTTGGACATTTTGCTTTATGATATCTCAACATCGTCACTATTTTACATTTTTTTGCTACTACATTATGATACTCTGTGTACATTTTTGCACCTGAACACTGTCTATTATTTTGACATAATACGTTTTCTGTCATGCTATGCTGTATGCTTAATTATATCACAAGAAACCAGTTTTGGTTTAATGGGTATATGATTTAAATGCAAGATTTTAATCCATATTCAACATTTTCAGAAAGCAATAACGTGTAAAAGAAATAAATTAAACAAACCACAGATTGGATTACTATGAAATGGGAATTTCACATTCGGAATGAACAAAAGAAGGTGCAATACCACGTCACGAAGAGTAAATGGATCAGAATTAACAAACACTAACAAGAATATACTATACACATCGTATGATAGCAGTCTTAACTAATTATTTTTCTTTCAGAATACGAGGCGATTGATGCAGGCAGTCAGACAGAAATACACATCTTAGTTTTAGTGATGAAATATGCTATAAATAAGAATCTGTATACTATGAATAGTGGTATGAAGTAAATGGTAATATGAATAATGAATAATGAAGTGTCCTTTTACAGACGATAATGAATGGTGATGAATAGTTATATGAAGAATATGGTAATATGAATAATGAAGTTTTTCTTTGCAGGTGATGATAGTAATTAAGTTATGGTAATATGAATAATGAAGTTTTTCCTTACAGATGAGTATAATGATGAAGTTTATATATTTACTGTTAGTTAAGAGATGCTATGTAGTTATTTAAGTATTTGTTGCAGTTAGATTTGACAGTATGTCTTATGTCGCAAGGTATAATGACTGAATGTTTTGGAAAGGACAGCTAGAGTACATACATATTGAGTACACATTTCATTACCTGTTAATTCGAAGTTCACTACTTTTCAGCATTATATGCGTTTCTTCTTTCAGCTTAATTAATGTGCTATAAGCAGTTAATTATTAAACCTGTTCTAGTACTTGCATTTTTTTAGGCATTTGTGTGTGTCATTCATGAATGTGATGACATATACTCTACTTGTTTCATAACCATGCTACAGCTGACTCATTACGAATGACGTTACTAATCGTTATTTGCAGCAATAAGTCAAAAGCAATTATTTTCATGCCCCAGCAATTAATTATCGACCCCAACGCAATGCATTGCTAGCACAAAAAATGTATTACCAGTCACAAATAATGCTACCAGTTTAAGAGAGTTCTGAGTAATACTGAATGACGTTTTCTAACTACAGACCTTGAGTAATTGTTACAGTGTGTTACATTTTAAATATGTCTTGTGTCACTGGAACGATGAGTTCTGAGTAACACTGAATGATGTTTTGTAATAATGCATAAATACTATGCCAATAATTTCTGTAAATAATATTTTTGTTACACTCTACAAATGCTATGCCAATAATTAACTCTCATTTTGAATGATGACTTCTGACGGTTTGTAACTGGCCAATGAGTGCCAATAATTATTTTAAATATGTCGTTTGTCACTTGAATGATGAAAAATGTTTCATAATAATCAATACTTGCCATATGTTTAGTAACTGTCCAATGAATGCCACTGTTTCTTATATTTTAAATTTGTATTATGTCACTTACATGCTATTACACATGAATACCAGTAGCTTGATGCTACGCTCATTAGCTTCTGTTTTGAATGATGACTTCTGATGGTTTGTAACTGGCCAATTAGTGCCAATAATTATTTTAAATATGTTGTTTGTCACTTGAATGATGAAAAATGTTTTGTAATATTCAGTTCTTGCTATATGTTTAGTAACTGGCGAATGAATGCCACTGATTCTTATATTTTAAATTTGTATTATGTCACTTATATGCTATTATATATGAATACCAGTAGCCTGATGCTACACTCATTAGCTCCTGTTTTGAATGATGACTTCTGATGGTTTGTAACTGGCCCATGAGTGCCAATGAATACTATAACTAGATGAATTATATAAATGGTATGCCATTAATTAACTCTTGTTTTGAATGATCACTTTTGAATAATCCATAAAAATGGTTTGTAACTGGCCAATGAGTGCCAATGTTCACTGTAATCAGATAACTTATGAATATTATTCAGTAATACTTCATACATATTACAGAAATGTTTAGTAACTAAGCGATGATTGCCACCAATAACTCAAACCGGTTGATAGACTAGTGTAATTCTCAATGATGACTAGCATAAGACTTAATGTCCTTCACCTTCTGACCTAATTACCAGAAATTACTGCAATATCCGTTTGTCCTGTCCATCCTTATGATCATGGAGAACCATATTTGGTTTTTGAACTAATTCTACGTTGGTGAAAGAGTGTGGTGTTGACACATCATGCTGTCCACCACCTTGAACAATGGAGATGTTATTATGGTCTTACTATTTGGTGTACCTAATGTAGTACCAAAATGATAACATACAATATTAATACAACATTCAATGTCTTGGCTACACTGATAAATATTTCAGGAAGAGACCTTCAGATTGTCTCACTTGGTGTTGTGCTTCTATTGTAAGATATGGAGTTTCAGTGCAGCTACGTGCAACCTACTATGCTACAACCATGAAGCAATCCGTCCCATTCCTTTCCTAGTTCTTGTAAAATGCTAAAGACTCATACAGCTCGTTTAAATTCTTGAAAAATTGCTAAAGACTTCTACAGTGCGTGTGCACTTTATTTCACGCCATGATATGTTATGTAAAAATGCTAAAGACTTCTACAGTGCGTGTGCACTTTATTTCACTCCATGATATGTTATGTAAAAATGCTAAAGACTTCTACAGTGTGTGTGCTCTTTATTTCACCCCATGATATGATATGTTAAAATGCTAAAGATTTTTACAGTGCGTGTGCACTTTATTTCACTCCATGATATGTTATGTAAAAATGCAAAAGACTTCTACAGTGCGTGTGCACTGTATTTCAATCCATGATATGTTATGTAAGAATGCTAAAGGCTTCTACAGTGCCGGTGCACTGCCAAATTCCCCGCCCCCCCCCCCCCCCCTGTGGAGGGCTATGTACGAAGTCCATGATTAAGGAACTAGTTGCTAGTGCACTCGAGCAGATGTAATTTCGATGGATTGCTCACGCTCTGGCTGCGTTATGTAAGGTATAAGAGAATCTCAGACCAGAGAGTAGTGTTGTATGCAGTAGGAACTGTGTAGTAGTAGCAGTAAGTAGTTGCTAGCGTGCAGTCTGGTGTATCGTGTTGGCTGGGCTGGTCGTGGTGCAGCGATGGCGGAGCCTGAGCGCTATAGTATAAGGTAAAAGCAGCCTCGCGCATATCTAGTAATGTTATGTGAACTCCCATGTAAATCTTTTAAAAAATGTCCTAATAATAATCTTTGTCGGATAAAGTAATTTCTAACAAGCATTCATTTCAATTTAAAGAATTTACAAATTTTTCCAATCCAAGATCATTCCGATTGTTCCAAAAGAAATATCAGTTGCTTCCTTTCATAAATGACAAATCTAAAGGCCAGCATTGCACAGAGCTGTGCCGGAAAAAAGCTATTGTAAGAGCAGATAGTTGCCGTTTTTATTGCGGTAAGAGCTTTTGGTTTTTTATTCAGAATGATCTTACAGGGCCATAACGCAGCACTGCTGTCGTCCAAAATTTACCAGGTTACTGAATTTATTTTTTATTTCGAGGTTTAGGAATTTTTCTGTTTCGAGCTTACATTAAATGAGAAAAGAATTTTGTGGGTACATTAAATGGGAAACAAATTTTGTGTGGAGGTTAAAAGTGAATGAATTTCTGTAGGGAGGTTATAAATGGGAACCAATTTTGTTCTGAGGTTACACTAAAATTAGAATCATTAACCAAATAATATTTATATTTCTTATTATTTTTTGTGGGGCGGTTACAAACATCAAAGGGACACTCGACTGAAATATTCAAATAAGTCGGAGGTAGCAGAGCACTGTTTGTCCGAGAAACACGAGATTGATTATGAGCGTACCAAGATCCTGGCTCAGACCTCTAAATATTGGGATAGCGTTATAGGGAAGGCTATCGAAATTCGCACCTGGGAAGATTCTACCAACCGAGATTGTGGCTACAATTTCAGCAAGGCTTGTGACCCGGCATTGAATGTAATTACGAAGACTCTCAGCAAGAAGTACGAACTGGCGACCACGGCGGACGTAACAAGCACGTCGACGCTACGACAAATTCCGATGCCCACGTCTTCATGACTGCCGGCGCGCTGGCGCCGAGGGCGAAGAGAGCGGCCTACGGGGGGAGGGGATTTAAATCGGCCGCCCGCCCTCATGAGCTCAGTTCGTTAGCGCACCTGACGATGGCGACATGTCTGGTCGCCGAAATATTGTGCCCGTTGGACACTATGAACCCGCAGTATACCCGTGGACTGTTCGAGCAAAATAGTTCGTGGTTTGTGTTGCTATTCCAGGTGGGAGGACCTCGACAGAAACACTGAGACTGTCGCAACTGAAATAGCACACAAAATTAAGTCTTCTTACATTGATAAATAAAATACATCATGGGTGACGCTGTGTGTATTTCTTTTTAGGTCTAAGAGGTAGTACGACTTTTACTTTTTTTGGTCATCAGTCTTCTGACTAATTTGATGCTGCCCACATCGAATTCCTTTCCTGTGTTAACCTCTTCATCTCAGAGTCGCCCTTGAAACCTACGTCCTCAATTATTTGCTGGATGTATTCCAATCTCTGTCATCCACTATAGTTTTTGCCCTTTATTGCTCCCTGTTGTACCATGGAAGTGATTATCTCATGTCTTAACAGACATCCTGTCATCCTGTCCCACATATTCCTTTCGTCTCCTATTCTGGGCAGAACCTCCTCTTCCCTTACCTCATCAGTCCACCTAATTTCCAACATACGCCTGTAGAACCATGTCTACCCGCAAGGGTAGCCAAGCGCGCTAACGCGCTGCTTCCTGGACTCGGGTAGGCGTGACGGCCCCAGATCGAATCCACCCGGCGGATTAACGACGAGGGCAGGTGTGCCGGCTGGCCCAGATGTTGTTTTTAGGCGGTTTTCCACGTCCCGCTATGTGAATACCGGGCTGGTCCGCACGTTCCGCCTCAGTTACACGCGTCGCAGACATTTGCAACACGTCCGCACTATTTCACGATTTACACTAGACGCAGACAGTTTGGGTACAGGGGTGGCGGCAGGAAGAGCATCCGGCCATCCCTAAAACTAAAATTGCCAAATCCGTTACACCCACGCCGCCCCTGCTATTGCTGCGGGACTATGGCGTAAGCGAAAGAAGAAGAAGCCGGTAGCACCATATCTCAAATGCTTCGATTCTCTTCTGGTCCGGTCCATATTTCACTACCATACAATGGTGTACTCCTGAAGTACATTCTCAGAAATTTCTTCCTCAAATTAAGGCCGATATTGGATACCAGTAGACTTATTTTGCTTAGAAATGCCCTTCTTGCCAGTGCTAGTCTACTTTTGATGTCCTCCTTGCTCTGTGCGTCATTTGTTATTTTACTGCCTAGGTGGCGGAATTCATTAACTTCATCCACTTCGTGACCATCAATCCTGATGTTACATTTCTCGCTGTTCTCATTTCTTATACTTCTCATCACTTTCGTCTTTCTTCGATTTACACTCAATCCTTATTCTGTACACATTAGATTGTTTATTCCATTCAGCAGGTCATGTAATTTTTCTTCACTTTCACTCAGGATAGCAATGTCATCAGCGAATCTTATGATTGATATCCTTTAATCCTGAATTTTAATTTCACTCATGACCTTTCTTTTTTTTTCCATCATTCCTTACTCGATGTACAGATTGAACAGTTGGGACGAAAGGCCGCATACTTGCCTTACACCTTTTTTAATGCGAGCACTTCTTTCTTGATCGGCCACTCTTATTATTCCCTCTTGGTTGTTGTAGATATTGTATGTGATCCGTCTCTCCCTATAGCTTACCCCAACTTTTTTCAGAATTTCGTACATCTTGCAGCATTTTACATTCTGGAACGCTTTTTCCAGATCGACAAATCCTATGGACGTGTCTCGATTTTTCTTTAGTCTTTGTTCCATTATCAATCGCAATGTGAAAAATGCCTCTCTCGTACCTTTACCCTTCCTAAAGCAAAACTGATCGTCATCTAGCGCATCCTCAATTTTCTTTTCCATTCTTTTGTATATTATTCCTGTAAGCAACTTGGATGCATGGGATGATAAGATAATTGTGCAATAACTCTCGCACTTGTCAGTTCTTCCCGTCATCGGAATTGTTTGGATGACGCTTTACCGTAAGTCAGATGGTACGTCGCCAGACTCATACATTCTACAAACCAAAGTGAACAGTCGTTTTGTTGCCACTTTCCCCAATGATTTTACAAATTCTGATGGAATGCTATCTATCCATTCTGCCTTATTTGATCTTAAGTCCACCAAAGCTCTTCTAAATTCTGATCCTAATATTGGGCTCCCTATCTCTTCTAAATCCTGTTTCTTCTTCTATCACATCAGACTAATCTTTCCCCTCGTAGAGGATTTCAGTGCATTCTTTCCACCTATCCGCTCTGTCCTCTCCATTTAACAGTGGAATTCCCGTTAAACTCTTAATGTCATCACCCTTGCTTTTAATGTCACTGAAGTTGTTTTGACTTTCCTGAACGCTGAGTCTGTCCGTCCGACAATGATTTCTTTTACGATATCTTCAGATTTTTCCTGCAGGCATTTCGTCTTAGCTTCCCTGCACTTCCTATTTATTTCATTCCTTAGCGACTTGTATTTCTGTATTCCTGCATTTCCCAGAACATATTTGTACTTCCTCCTTTCATCGACCAATTGAAGTATTTCTTCTATTACCCATGGTTTCTTCGTAGTTACCCTCTTTGCACCTATGCCTTCTTTCCCAACTTCTGTGACAGCCCTCTTCAACTGTACTGCCTACTTCAAGCATATCTCGTCGTTCCTTAATACTTCCGTATCCCATTTCCTTGCGTATTGATCCTTCATGTCTAATATCTTAAACATCCCTCTATTCTTCATTACTCCTATATTGTGATCTGAGTCTATATCTGCTCCTGGGTACGCCTTACACCCAGTATGTGATTTCGGAATCTCTGTCTGACCATGATGTAATCTAACGGAAATGTTCCCGTATCTCCCGGTCTTTTCCAAGTATACCTCCTCCTCTTGATTCTTGAACAGAGTATTCGCTATTATTAGCTGAAAGTTGTTATAGAACTCAATTAGTCTTAATCCTCTCTTTTTCCTTCTCCCAAGCCCATATTCTCCTGTAATCTTTTCCTCTACTCATTCCCCTACAACACCAGTCCTGTCGCCCTTGACTATTAGGTTTTCATCCCCCTTTACATACTGTAGTACCCTTTCAATATCCTCATACCCTTTCTCTATCTCTTCATCTTCAGCTTGCGACGTCGACATGTATACCTGAACTATCGTAGTCGGTGTTCGTTTGCTGTCGATTTTGATAAGAACAACCCTGTTAATGAACTGTTCACAGTAACATACCCTCTGCCCTACCCTCCTGTTCATAAAGAATCCAACAGCTGTTGTATCATTTTCTGCTTCTGTTGATATTACCCTACGCTCATCTGACCAGAAATCCTTGTTTTCTTTACAATTCATTTCACTGACTCATCTGTATCTAGATCGAGCATTTCAAGCCTTTGCGTTTCCCTTTTCAGATTTTCTATTTCCCCTACCACGTTCAAGCTCCAGACATTCCACGCCGTGACCCGTAGAACGTCATCCTTTCTTTGATTACTCGATATTTTTCTCATGTTAACCTCCCCCTTGGCAGATCACTCGTACACAATAGATAGGAGTTTTAAGGTTTTACTGACCTTCAAAGTAGTCACCATCATTATGTATAACCCGTTCCCAGCGATGTGAAAGTCGTAGGATACTCTCAGCAGTGCCAGTTGTGTTGATAGTTCGAGCGGCGCGGTCTATTGCACGACGAATTTCTAGCAGTTCTGATGCGAATGCCGTGAAGTGTTTCCTCCAGTCGAGAAATCGAGTTGAACTTATGAGGACTTAAGTCAGGGGAGTGCAGTAGGTGGTATGGCGCTTAGCAGCCCCACCAATCAAAGAAATCAGTAACAGCTTGCACTGTACGCGCTTCAGCATTGTGCTGCTAAATGATGGTCTGATCCGGCAGAAAGTATCATCTCTGTCCAACCAAACCCCGCCGCCACGCACTGCTGCTCCAGCCCACCTCCTTCCGTCCCGTGCGGTTCTCCACTCACTCCGCTGCGCCGAGCCTCCACGCCTCGACCAGGAAAACAAAAGATAAGTCACAAGGCATATCGGCGAGGAGCTCTGACGCCACGTTCAATCACATCCTAGATGTGATTGCATTCAGACGTGGCGAGCAGGGATCTAGCACATCATTTGGAACTCTCCACTGTGTTCCTAGAACCACTTCATCACAAACCTGGTCTTATGAATGGCGTACTGTCTTGTTGAAAAATATCACTGTCGTCAGGAAACATGATCGTCATAATGGAGTGTAGTTGGCTGCAACCAGTGTACGACACTCCTTTGCTGTCATGGTGCCTTGCGCGATCCTCACTGAACCCATGGCTGCCCATGTGAATGTGCACCAGTGTACAATGGAACCACCGCCAACTTGTTTCCGCTCTGCAGTAAAGATGTGAAGGGGCTTTTTCCCTGGAAGACGACGCATTCGCGCCGTCCCATCGGCATGATGAAGGCATCTAGATTCATCAGAACATACAACGCTCTGCCACTGCGCCAGCGTCCAGCGCAGACGGTCACACGCACATGTCTGTCTTAGTTGCCGATGTCTCGATGTTAACACTGGCACATGCATGGGTCTCGATTGCGGAGGACCATGGTTAGGAGTGTCCGGTGCACTGCGTGTTCATAAACACTTGTACTCTGCCCTGCATTCAGGTCTGATGTTAGTTCCTCCACAGACTGCCACTAGTTCTGTTTTACCGGTCTGCTCAACCTCCGACGTTCAACATCTGTAGTGAGGGGCGGCCGCCTAACCCCAAGATTTTTTTCCTTTATTGAGTTTCGATTCCCCTCGAAAAGGGCGGGCTGGCAGCAGCTTAGTACGCCGCTCTTCAGCCTACAGAATTTGTTTCAAAAAATGAAGATAATAAATAATAAAAGGAGGCGATAAAATCGGTGACTTAAATGGTAAACTGGTGGAAAATTGTGGAACTTAAAACATAAAACAAATGTTTGGTGATGCTAATAAAATACACAAGAACAGACTGGTAAAGTAATAGACAGACAATTATGAAATACGGCAACAGTCTGGTTTCTGTTCGCAAGAGATTAAAAATCACACCCAGCGACTGCATGATTTCTATTCGCAACACTTTGAAAAGATGCACAATGCTGAACAGTCACTTGAACACTGCACTAAAAAGTAGGCACAAATGTGATACACCACAGCCGGGGGCAGACGGAGGGAATCTGGACAGATGATGGAAAAGAAAAGGGGGGAAGGAGAAGAAGAACGAAATGAGAGGGGGGAAGGGGCTGATGGAGGACGAGGACTCAGAAGAGGGGGGGGGGGAGGCTGGGCTGACGAGAGAGGGAGTGGGGAAAGGCAGAGGAGGGGAATGCAAAAGGACTCGGGGGGGGGGGGAGAATGGAGCAGAGAGAGGGTAGGGTTAGGAAAGAACAAGATGGAAGGGGGGGAAGAGTGAGCCTGAGAAAAGGACAGAGGAAAGGAGGGGGAGGTGAGGATCAGATCTGATGGGAGGGATAAATGGAGGGAGAGAGGGCATCATCCGGGAGGGGGAGTTGATGGAAGCCACCTTGGGAAAGAAGATGAAGAGTAAAGAGATGGGGGGTAGGTGGGGACTCAACAGTGAAGGCGTGGCAGAGGGCCGGGGTTGGAGAGAAGAGGAGCAACAAGGGGATGAGGGGGATCAAGGCGGCAGGAGGTGTAGAGTATGCGGATATGTTCGATGATAACCCCACAACGTCTGGATGTGATTTCACTTCGGTTTCACCATGTACTGAAGACAGTCACCATAGCACTTACCGCACACTCCACAAGTTGTGGACTTACCGAAATGTTTGTAATGAGCCTCCGGGCCATTACAATCTGTTTTCGATCAAACTCAGATAAATGCCGCGTCTCCCCATTCTACACACGGAGAGCGTGGTCACTGATACTACATGCAGCGTGCGTGTGTCTGACTAGTCATCCCTCGCCAGTTGACGCTACTATCACCTGGACATCGGTAGTAGGTCGGTGGTTATGATGTTCTCGCTGATCAATGTATACGATGTTGCGAGGCCTTTATGGCTGCATACATGTCCGAAGGAGCAGACATTGCCACGCCTGCAGCGGTTGTGAAACATATGAAATGTGTTCGCAGTTGCGAGTATGGACAACCACCAGATGTATAATGGAATGACAATGAAAATTTGTGCCAGACCGGGATCCGAACCCGGATTTCCCAGATACCTCAACTGACTCCCTTACCATTAGGTTATTGGTGTGGCTGTGCTATAAATAACATTCAGAAATGTTGCAGTGGCAGTTAATTAGCTGTTGAGCGGCTGGCGCTTCTTTACTCCACGGAGCTGTTCCTTTAATTAAATAATCTGAAAGATTTTCTGTCGTGTAATTCAGAGGATATGTAAATTTTATGCGAGTGATCCCGAGTGCGCACAGACTCTTTATTTTACCTGCTCTTGAAGTGGTCAGCTGCAGGCATTCACTTGACTGAACTGCGCATGGTTGTAGAGTTTCGAGACAAGTCAACTGTGTGCAGCGGAAAACAAAAGGTAATTTGGCACATCATTTTCCACTTCCCTAGACTTAGAACTGTAATGACTGCTGAGCTAGACCAGTCATAGGTGTGGTTCAAAATGCTTCATAAGGCATAGTGTCGAATGTGTCGTTGTTGCTGGATAGCCCTATCGTTTGGGTTTTCCTCCACCAGTCCTGCGTGAAATGAAATCTATATCGTAATAAGAATGGCTGCTTTGTATACGGCTATTCCGAAAGCAGACACAGTGACTGATTGTTGCAACTTAATATTCGTATCGTCACAAGCATTTACGATTACAATTTATAATTTAACATACGAAAATGTGATATTGTTAGGGTACAAACCAAATACAGAGAGAATGTGCTGATCATAGTTTGAAACATGATTAGAATTAACTGCTAAAAAATGTTTTCAGCAGTAGCTGAAGTTGCAGGAAAAAGTTTTCAATGGCACAAAACGGTCGTAAGCCACTTTCGGTTAAACAGCACACAATATTAAAGCTAGAGTCGTTGATGATAACCATACTTTCTTTTAAAACAGACATTTGCTACAAAACACTATGAACTTAATTTAACGTTTGCGATAATGGCGGAAAAATAGACAGTCTGGCCCCATAGATACATTTCTTAATATTAGTAACCGTTTTTGCTGGAAATCTAGACTGCATTGCACGCATGTTCTTTATGAGTTAATTATGAAGATGTCACTTAATTCGTTATTGTAAGAAGTTTGTCAGTTTTAGTTATCGATGACTTCATGTTTATTGCTGACTTCATTGCTGATGGGGGCTGAAGAATCGTTTATGTTTTAACAATGCATCTCCACACTATTCCACATTGCGTTTCTCTGTCTTTTCGAAAGTTAATTCTTCCAGTAGCAATCAATTTATTGCCTCTTTCACTTGCCACACGCTCCACATTACTGTTACACTCAATACCTAACTTACTAGTCACGTACGAGGAGCCGGAACTCGCACACACAGGCAGGTCTCGGGCAAAGTGACTAATGCTACCAACATTTCGGTGCAAACATCACGAAATAGCAGTCCACCTGTTACAACACAAGTCACTGCGTGTAGTCGAGTTGTTTGCTTTTCTTGCGCCATCGGACCCCACCGTTTTGATGAAAAGGGAATTAGATTTTCCTGCATTGTTGAATAACATTAAACCTCGAACTTCATCTGTCTTTTAATGGGTGTTTCTACAAAATAAATTTTTCTGCTGCCCATCAAAACCGTCTTTTTATATGTAACTTACGCGAAGCCTTTCGGGAAATGATTCTCATTCGCAAAACCAAATTTCGTGTATCATGCCATTTATGCTTGATGTTTCGATATGTAAAGCAACAGATCATTGGAGGATTTGACTCAACGAAAACATCAAGAATCATCGTCATAACACACGGAAAACGCACCAAATAATTCCATTCATTTTCCGTACTGCGTTGCGCAATAGATAAATAACAATAAAACTGTACTGGCAGCAGAAGAATTGTATAAACAAACTCAACTTTTTTGAAGTTGCAGGCGTTCACCAAATATTTACAGCGAATAAATTTAAGTTATTATATAGAATATTATTTGGTTTTCATTAGTTTCATTTCATTATTTTACGACGAACTACAAGACGCCTATTCCTTAGCTAACTGACTTTTGCTTTGGTGTGGTTAATATGTGACGTAAGTACCGTGCTTTTTGGGCGCTACGTTGTTTGCACACTGCTCTCTTTGGAAACATATATAAATTAACATTGTATTTTTGCAATTACTGTCTCTATACGGGTTCTTCAAATTAAGGTGGAAGTATTTTGCAAACTGTTTGTTTGTGCAGTGCCTACTTCTTTCCTTTCGTCACCGGACTGTACGCATTAGGAGGTGCCGCATCCTGATGCTGAGCCCAGATACGTAATTTTCGACTAACGTGTGTTTATGTCGACTCTTGACGCTTTTGTTAAGTCCCAACCAGTTCTCGTATTTCAGAGTATATCAGTGCTTTAGGTGGTCATGATACGCCTTCGGCATACGAGCATAGTGCTGGGGGGAATTTGATTCTTTATTTATCGCTGTCAACAACAGTCAGATGGCAAATGAATGGGATCACAGACCTTGTCTCATGGAACGAGTTATCGGGGTTCTTCTGTTGAGTCGTCCATTGTTTATGACGTTCTTCGAGGAAAGAACTTTCGAACTTTCTCTCCTAAAATTAGTTTACAAACAAAAAAAAAAAAAAAGAAACAGTTTGCATGTCATACGCGACATATTGAAAACGGTAGATTCAAGCTCACGCGTAGATTTTATTTTCATAGATTTAAAGGCCTTCAAATCTATACTGTTTTCGGCTACTGAGGAAGATACTATCATATAGACTACCTTCGTAAATTTGTGATCAGCTTGACGAACATAGTCCGCAGGACGTGGTATCGCGGTCGCGTTCTCACTTCCGGAGCACGGGGTCCCGGGTTCGATTCCCGGCTGGGTCAGGGATTTTCACCTGCCTAGAGATGACTGGGTGTTTGTGTTGTCCTCATCATTTCATCATCATTCATGAAAGTGGCGAGATTGGACTGAGGAAAGGTTGGGAATTTGTACGGGCGCTGATAACCGCGCAGTTGACCGCCACACAAACCAAACATCATCATCATCATCGTCATCGAAGAATATACGACTAACGGAACTCATTACGTCATAACTATTGGCGAATCTCCCACGGAGATTAAAGTAACCTCGTGCGTGTTCCAAGAAGGCATAATAAGACCTCTAATATCTTCAGTATTCATAAATGGTTTATCAGAGAGGAGTAGCAGTACTGTACAATTGTTCCCTGGCAATGCAGTCGTGTACGGGACCAGAGAGTTTTGAGACGATGTTAAGGAACTGCAAAAAAGCTAAGAAAATTTTTCTACTCAGTGTAATTAATGGAGTTCCCTCTAAACGTGTATAAAAGTAATATATTTGAAGATACTACAAAAGAGCGAAATGTAAGTCAACGATCACGTAAAACCAGTAACGGAGAACACGGATTTTGGAAACATACTAGTAGAGTGCACTGCGTTTGCAAAGGAAAAACACATGCAAGATACTTGTTCAGGAGTATCGTTACAGTATTTAGATTCTTAAGAAATGACAAAAGGCATCGAATGAATACATATCTGTATAGACTACGAAAGTGTAACAGAAGTTGTCGTGGAACGTAAATGGGAATCCTTCTAAGAAAGACGACTCAGTTCTCACGGAGCACTTATTTGACATATTTAAAGAAGCAGATCTGATGAAAACTGTCCTACCATTATGCTTCCAGCAATGGATGTCTCATGAGTAGAAGTGAGAAATTGGGGGACATCCAGCGGCATTAATGTGAAAGATAATTGACAACATCGGTACGATGAACCCTCCGCCATGCTTTGTATGGTGGCGTGCGGAGTAAGTAGAGGTAATACACCGGTGACCAGCTCATTTACTGCTAGAACTGAGGTTAACCATTTACCCGTGGTCGAGTGGGAGGTAGCCTCTGGACGTGGCCAGCGCCGAAATACTTCCCAGGGGGCCGCACGTAAGGCCTCCCCGATTAGCCTGACAAACAGGTTCGAGGTGCTCTCTGTGAATGTGAACTCCGTGTGCATACGAAGTCATTCCGAAAGTAAAAAGGGCCCTTCCGGATACAATGAAGAGCACAGGGAGCAGCCAACTGCCGGAGCTGGTCCGTGTGTGTACGAGTGATGCATGTCGCATTGGATCGAAAGAGATTTTCTTTGGTTTCAAGTGGCTAACAGAAGTGGTAAATGCTGCCAGTCAAGGTTGCGAGATGGAAGCAGAGCTAACCATTCATTTTTAGCATAGTCGACAGGACTGATTGCGGAACTTTGGAAAAGAGCCGAGTCGAGGCTCTGAATCAGAGGATCAGACGGTTCTGCGATCATATTGACTGCAGATTCCTCGACTTGCGCAGTAGGGAGGTGAGGTTTCGTGTTCCGCTGGACAGGTCAGGAGTTCATTACGCGCAGGAGGTGGCTACAGAGGCCACAGCGGCTGTGTGGTGTGGACTGGGCGGGTTTTTAGGTTAGTCGGTCTTGGGGAATACAAAAATTGCTTCAGTCTCAAAGAGTACACGTCGAATAAAGGAAGAATGTAGATACAGAAACTACAGTTCTATATGATCGTAGCTATGTTGGGAAAGTACCACTGCTCCACGCGCTAATAGAAATCACTGATTCTGAAATCGCTGTAGGTACTGAAAGCTGGCCAAAGCCAGAGATAAATTCAGCCGAAATTTTTGCGAAGAACCTAATGGTGTTCCGAAAGGATAGGCAAAACACTGTTGGCTGTGGCGTGTTTGTTGCTCCTTTCAGAATATGCTGATGCAGTGGCTCATTTCTTAACAATCATATACAACCGCTCGCTCGACTGAAGATCCATACTCAAAGACTGGAAAGTTGCACAAGTCACACCAATATTGACGAACATTGGTGAGAGTAATCGACTAAATAACAGGCCCACATCATTAACTTCGTTATGCAGCAGGATTCGGGAAGACATATTATGTTCGAACATTATGAATTACCTCGAAGAGAACGGTCTATTGACACATTTTCAACACGAATTTAGAAACGATCGTTCCTACGAAACACAACCGGTTCGTTGCTGTTGACGAGAGAGTTCAAATTGATTCCGTATTTCTAGATTTCCTAACCGCTTTTGACACTGCATCACACAAGCAGCTAGCAGTGAAATTGAGTGCTCATGGAATATCGTCTCAGTTATGTAACTGTATTCGTGATTTCCTGTTAGAGAGGTCACAGGTCGTACTAACTGACGTAAAGGCATTGAGTGAAACAGAAGCGATTACTGGCGTTTCCCAAGGTAGTGTTACAGGCCCTCTGATTTTCCTTGTCTATATAAATGACTTTGGAGACCATCTGAACAGCCATTTTTGGTTGTTAGCCTATGATACTGTCGTTTATCGTCTAATAAACTTATCATACGATCAAAACATATTGAAAAACGATTTAGAAAAAATGTCCGAATGGTGCGAAAATTGGCAATTCTCTACATAATGAAAAATGTGAGGTCATCCGGTCTCTCACCTTCAAGAACCACTTTACAGATACAAAAATGAAAGTCAGTGCGAGGAACAGCATTATTAGGATACTGACCAGCAACAACTGGGGAGCACAGCCACAGGTGCTCCGCACATCTGCCCTCACTTTGTGCTTCTCCGTTGCTGAATATGCAGCACCTGTATGGCAGAACTCCAGCCATGCCTAGCAGGTAAGTATTGCCCTAAATGAAACAGGACGAATTGAAACGGCCTGCTTGCGGGCAACCCCTGTTGACAAAATCTACCACCTCATTGGCGTAGCACCTCCAGACATCCGAAGGAGAACAGCAGCTGAAGTGGAAAGAAAGAAGCAGGAGACGGATCAAAGATACCCCCTGTCTGGATGCGAACATCAAATACAAAGACTCGAGAAAAAGTTTTCTCCGGACAACGCAACCAATCCAAACAGCACCAGCAGACCATACGATACAACTCTGGCATAGCTGACCATCATAGAAATATTGGGACATCCACAAGGAAGAACTTGCTACAGGTCATCATCTCCCATACACAACAGGGAAGGTACTCAGTAGACTGAGAACTGGAGTATCTCGGTGTAAGGAGAACATGAAGAAATGGCGATACATCTCAGGGGACGAACTATGTGAGTGTGGTGAACCTCAAGACCATCAGCACCTACATAACAGCAGGAAACTCTTGGAACCTGTGTCCAGGGACAATCTGATTATCGCCAATGATACAGTAGTCTGCCCAGCGGAATGCTGGGCATCACCTGAAATATAAATATGCACATATTCTCGGTAACACTTGTAATATATATGCATGATATGTTATGTATGATTAATTATATTTAATATGTTATGTTCTGAAAACGTATAAATAAATCCATATGAGTGCGGAAAGGAAACCTTTACTCTTCGGTTACACGATAAATCAGTCTAATCTGAAGGCCGTAAATTCGATTACGAACCTAGGAATTACACTTACGAGCAGTTCAAATTGGGAAGAACGCGTAGAAAATGGTTTGGGGAAGGCAAACCAAAGACAATGTTTTATTGGCAATATATTTAGAAGATGCAACAGATCTACAGATAGCCTACAATAAGATTGTCCGTCTTCTTCTGAAATACTGCTACTGTGCGATCTGGGATCATTACCAGTAAGGATTATAAAAAGCACATCGAGAAAGTTCAGTGGAGAGCAGTACGTTTCTGTTATCGCGAAATAGGGGAGAGTGTGTCACGGGCATCATACATTATTTAGGATGGACATCATTAAAACAAAGGGGTTTATCGTTGCGGCGAAATCTTTTCACGAAATTTCAGTCACAAACTTTCTTCTCTGAATGTGAAAATATTTTGTTTACGCTGACCTCCATAAGGAGACACAATCATCATAATAAAATAAGAGAAGTCAGAGCTCATATGAGTGGAATAATAGAGAATTATTGTTAAGGTGGTTGGATGAAGCCTCTGCCAGGCACATAAGTGTGCTTTGCAGAGTATCCAAGTATATGGTGCTAGATGTAGTTGAAGAATTTTAAAACAGCCCGATGTGTTGTTGCTCGTGTTGCAAAAGTACCCAATTACTATATAATTACTTCTGTATGATTCATAGCATCTTACGTGTTATAGAAAGCAGCTGACGTCATACGAATGTGTTGATCTGTGTTCGCAATCTAGGAAAACTGCCACTTGTATAATGGTATGCCGCACTACAATTCGATTAGTTCCTTCCTTTAGATGATGTGAAACCAGGGGAGCATGCCATGCCCTGACTGGTTCCTAGGTAACAACCTGAGCCGCAGAGCACATAGCTACAATAATATTTCTTAATCAGTCAAGACACTGACTGAACATTTGCTCAAGTGTAAAAAGCTTCTCTTCAGTCAACTCCCTGGGTGTTTAGTTACGTTTTATCAAGAAGTTAAGATGACAAGCGTCTATTCCAACCGAAATTTTTCTTGAATACCAATGACGTTTCATATGTTCTTATTAGACATCTTTGGCGATATTAATTTTTGTGTCCTGCTGAGGCAGCTATTTGTTGCTGTGTTGTATATAGTGGTACCTCTCCCGGAGGCCACTTGCGCCAGCACAAAATGCCCATGGCCCGGCACGAGGAGAGAGGCAGCGAGCATCCGAGATTCCTACATCAGAACCATTAAGCATGTGGTTGCAGGCCGGGCACCATCAACTCTCTTAAAAATGGACACCTTACCAAGATCCTGGAGGACAATGAGAAGCGGGCCGAAAACTGACAGACGCAAGAATGGTTGTGAATTATTATGGCCAGGCTGTGCTGGTGTAAACTTACTCCAGCACACCATGTGGCAAAGAGATTGCGAGACTACAGATAAAAGCCAAGGATAGACTCGCAGGCAACCGGCCACCAACGCCTGCTCGGCCGCCAGTATTTAGGATCGATGCTCCGGACCGAAGGGCGAGGCTGTCCGATTGTGTTGCAGTGTGTCGCACCAAGCAAGTTCCAGTATCATCAGTCGCAGACCTGTGGGAATCGCAGTATCAGTTACACTATGTGATCAAAAGTATCCGGACACCCCCTAAAACGTATGTTTTTCATATTAAGTGCGTTGTGCTGCCACCTACCACCAGGTACTTCATATTGGCGACGTCAGTAGCCATTCGACATTGTGAGACAGCAAAATGGGCGACTCTGCGGAACTCACGGACTTTGAACGTGGCCAGGTGATTGGGTGACACTTGTGTCATACGCCTGTATGCGACATTTCCACACTCCTAAACATCTCTAGATCCACTGTTTCCGATGTGATAGTGAAGTGGAAACGTGAAGGGACGCATAGAGCACAAAATCGTACAGGCCAACCTCGTCTGTTGTCTGACAGAAACTGCGGACAGTTCAAGAGGGTCGTAATATGTAATAGGCACATATCTATCCATATCATCACACATGATTCACTGCAAATACTATGACTGTATGGCGGGAGGTGATAAAACTTGGATTTCATGGTCGAGCGGCTGCTCATAAGCCACACATCACGCCGGTAAATGCCAAATGACGCCTCGCTTGGTGTAAGGAGCGTAAACGTTGAACGACTGAACAGTGGCAAAACGTTGTGAGGAGTGACGAATCACGGTACACAATGTGGTGATCCGGTGGCAGGGTATGGGTATGGCGAATGCCCGTTGAACGTCATCTGCCAGCGTGTGTAGTGCCTACAGTAAATTCGGAGGAGTTTGTGTTATGGTATGGTCGTGTTTTTCTTCGAGTTGTTGTTTTGATGGCACTATCGCAGCACAAGACTAAAATGATGTTGTAAGCACCTTTTTACTTCCCACTGATGAAGAGCAGTTCGGGGATGGCGATAGCATCTTTCGACACGATCAAGCATCTGTTCATAGCCCACGATCTGTGGCGGATAGGTTACACGACGATAATATCCCTATAATGGACTGCCCTGCACAGAGTGCAGACCTAAATCCTATGGAACACCCACGGGATGTTTTGGAACACCGAGCCCCTGCCAGGCCTCACCAACCGACATCGATACCTCTCTTCAGTGCAGCACTCGGTGACGAATGGACTGCCGTTCCCCTAGAAACCTTCGAGTACCCGACTGAACGTATGCCTGAGAGAGTGGAAGCTGTCATCAAGACTAAGGGTGGGCCAACATCATATTGAATTGTAGCATTACCGATGAAGGGCGCCACAAACTTGTAAGTTATTTTCAGCCAGGTTTCCGGATTCTTTCAATCACATAGTGTAGCTCCACCGCTAACCCTGAGACAAGCAGCATGTAACAACCCTAATAGTGAACATAGTAGACCTTGTACCATACGAGCATTGAGACTAACGTGGATTTTACAGGAAAGCTTGTACCAGAACGAGTAACTTTCCATTCTTATGAATAAAGAACACAGTTAATCTATGCGTGGAGTTTGTGGTACAGTAAGATACAGGCCACCAAACAACATATTTTCCTTGATTCCCATGGTACAGCTCTACGGAGACAACGAGACGACATAAAACTGGCAGCAGCTGTTTTACCTGCCTTAGAAAACAACAACGTTTCGACAGTTCCAGCATCAAGCAGGCACTAGGAAAGTACGAAAAATTCGCACGGGGAGGCGAGTGAAAGATGTCAGCTTGTTTAAAAAGACATCTTCCAGGCTGGAATGACGTTCTTTATAAATCACGAACACCAGCTGGTTCTGAGACGAAGCACGAGCATGAAACTGCCCACGCCTCACGCAGAGATATTTGTTTCAAAGAATGCTGTGTGGCAGTGCTTTCACAACTCGGGAATGCAGTAAGAGGATCGCTGGTCAAATCTTGAGGAAGATGCCAGTTCCCGAGTCGCATACCAGTCCGCGAAAGATAGGGAATTTCCACACTGCACGGGGAAGTGTGGTCTTGAAATCGCGATCATCCGCTACGTGGTACAGGAAATTTAGTCCGCCAATGGCGATATCGAGAGAAGGAAATTTTCAATGAGTCGTTGAGCTTAGAAATGAATGGGGAGTGTAGCTGAGTCTGTGAGAAAGCGAGGACGCAAGAGGACATGGAGCCTTTTCCAACCATCGCCGACATCCGTCTTTTGAAAATGCGGATACGCCGCTTCGGCTACGGCCACGACAGACGACCTGTTTACGTGGAGACCGTGACTGGGCCTTACCGTAATGCCACTGGCCTCTAAGGACAGCTTTCGACTTGCCTCCGCCGCTTCGATGTGCCGTACCAATGCAGCGCCTACACGACTAATGAACACGACTAATAGTGAAACGATTCATTTCATCGTTCTTCTGCACCCAAACAAACCACCCCCGAGATCTGTAGTTATTTTTTGTGTGTAAAAAATACTGAAGTAAATGCAGTCGTTTAGTGCTTTATTCATTTAAACAGTCTGTTTCATCTGCTTATCAACACCCTTATCTGGGGTTGTTTGATTTCATTTAATTATTGGTGTCACTTTATTATTGGCTTCCAAAGTGGGGCAGTCTTATTTGACCTCTACAGTGTCATTTCATGTCAGAGAGAAGAGAAGAATTCTCTATTCAGTACATTTCAGTGCCGCGCGGAGTGGCCGCTCTGTTTGAGGTGGCATGTCATGGATCCCGCGGCCCGTACCTCAGGAGGTTCGATTCCTCTCTGGGGCATGGTTGAGTCTGTTTTTCTTAGTATAAGTTAGTTTAAATTGTGTGTAACTCTAGGGAGCGATGACCTCATCAGTTTGGTCCTTTAGGAATTCAAACACACACACACACACACACACACACACACACACACACACACACATTGGGGCGATCTCATTGACAATTTGCATGCTGTGTTATGTCACAAACACTTTTCAGTTAACTGCGATACGTCCTAATCTTACGTAGCATAGGACTCTTCCAGTGTATATACATATTTGCACATATAAACAGTACAAATCGCTTCGAACGGTGGGAATCACATGAAGAATGCTCCAGGAAGTGAGTGCACTTGAAATTGGTCATGAGATTCGTGCTGTTTCGTCAGCAGTGTGGTTGAGTGTAGATGTTAGTCTGCAAGCAATGTAATGAAAGTAATATGTTTCTCATTGTGCATGAAAAACATTCTTACAATATATGTGAGGTGGGCTTGGTACAGCTAACGCCACTGCAACATACTCCGACAAGGCTTAAGACCACGACATCCGCTATCACTTTTACAGGGCAATTACAACGGTTTATGTAATTTGAATGAATCCGTTCTACTAAAAACACCACCACTGTTTCCAGGGTAATTTAACTTATTTGTATGGAGACTGCAGTCGGTGCGGAGGTTGCACTTGAGTTTTTAACTTACCGCGAAGTACCACAGATCTCTGTAAGTTGTACTATTCTGCCGTCTTCACTCCATGTAGTTCGTTCCATCGCATTGAAAAGCGAGGCAATGGATCTTGATCAGGTGCTGTTGTCTAAAACTGGTTGGTACTACACTTGAATAGGTTTTTCGGGCATACATAGACAAATGACGTAGTAAAAATTCCACAAGTGATGCCAGTTATTTTATTCACAGCCATGGCGTTCGTTCAAACTACAAAACCATGATCACAACGTCGTGTGTGCTCAATGATTAACGATCAACAAGGTGTTTCCGTAAGAGAGCACAAAAAGATAACAGGACATATAGAATGCTCCGCTGAATAATTTGAGGTAGCTAACGTAGAGACGGAGAAGCCAGCTGAAGGAGATATGGAAGTAAACTTGTATACCGCTTTGGCTTGCATTACTGTTTTCCAGTTCATTTACAGCTAACATGCGTTCACGTCTACACGTACTCTGCTGTTTATTTTCTCGTACATTCTTTATTTCCTGCAAGGAAACGAGAAGGACGAGCCTGATTACTAGGAAGTATATCCTGTCACTGGCGGGAAGGGGAGATCCTATTCCATGACCTATGAGATTACCTGACCTGAATCTCCTTGATTATTTCCTAGTTCATAAATGACATTTGTATGAGGCACCAGTGGATATGGAAATGGAATAGTGGCCAGAGGTGTAGCTGCATGTGATGTGATTCGACGCACAGCAGAGATGTTTCTCAGGGTGTATCGAAAACTTGTTTACAGATGTCATGCTTGCATTGAGACTGATGGCCGTCAGTTTCAGCATGTTTTGTAAGATACAGTAGAAATGGTTCGTTTGCTGTGTCAGTGATGGTATTTGCAGTTAACAGTAAGTAACGTAAGTAAAATAGTCCACAGTAATGTGAGTTTATTCCTATTTTCTCCTTAAGCTAGCTTCTCCGACACTAGATTCCCTATCTTAAATTGTTTAGTGGAGCATCCTCTACGTCCTGTTAAATTGTTGCACGCTGTTGCTGAGGTACCCTGTATAAACAGTATACAAAGTATTGCACACTGGTTGTAGATCGTTGAGCACACACGAAGTTGTGATCACGGTTTTGTTCTTTGAACGAACACCACCGTCGTGAATAAAATAACTGGAATCATCTGTGTAAGCCGGCCGGTGTGGCCGAGCGGTTCTAGGCGCTAGAGTCTGGAGCCGCGTAACCGCTCCGGTCGCAGGTTCGAATCCTGCCTCGGGCATGGATGTGTGTGATGTACTTGGCTTAGTTAGGTTTAAGTAGTTCTAAGTTCCAGGGGACTGATGACCTCAGTAGTTAAGTCCTATAGTGCTCAGAGCCATTTCAACCATCTGTGTAAATTTGACTAAGTCAGTTAATAGTCTGCATGTGCCTGAAAATCCAAGTCACGTATAACAGAAAATGGTTCAAATGGCTCTGAGCACTATGGGACTTAACTTCTGAGGTCATCAGTCCCCTAGAACTTAAAATTACTTAAACCTAACTAACCTAATGACATCACACACACATCCATGCCCGAGGTAGGGTTCGAACCTGCGACCGTAGCGGTCGCCCTGTTTCAGACTATAGCGCCTAGAACCGCTCGGCCACAACGGCCGGCTAGCCACGTATGGTAGCAACCAGTTCCAGACAACAAAGCCTGATCAAAAGCTAACGCCTCGCCTTTCACTGCGCGGGAACAAACTACTCTGAGCGAAGGTGCCATATTAGTACAATTTTAAGAGATTTGCGATCTTTCAAGAGACGTTAAAAAAGAAACAACTGCGACCTGGCTGCAGTCTCCGTACAAATAACGTAAAGAACCTTTCTCATATTGGTTTTATTTCTAGTGGAATGGATTAATTCAAATTGCACGAACCGTCGCAGTAATTGGCCTATGGATGTGATAGCGGTTGAAACGGTCCAGCGACTTGTCGAAGTCGATTGCAATGACGTTAGCTGCATCGAGCCCACTTCACGGCGCACTTGCTGCTTTAGTTCCCGCGTTTGCCCAAAAGTGAGTGGAGCCGCTGCCAGGACTGTGTCGGACGTAGAGAGTGTGGCACTGGCTGCTGACGCGCAGCAGTTCTCCCAGCCGCAGGGGCGCTTCCCCTCTTCCTGGCCTGACAGCTGACTCCCACTCTGCCCCCCCCCCCCCCCGCCCCCCTTTCCCAGCCGTGTCCAGAAAGCCAGCGCCGAGACAGCACTCCGCCAGGCCCTACACTCCTGCAGGCACTCCACTGCCACTCTCTCGTGTCACCTGGTACAGGTGCAGAAGACTTGGCGTCTAGACTTCCAAGTAACACACTCTACATAGTCACCTGCACTAAACAGTTATTATGAAGTCGTCTCGCACACGTAATACGCCCGGCGTAAGCATCTTGTGAATTACACAGCGGGAATGAAAAGGAATGTAAAAGATGTCAATTAAAACTATCACTGACCACACAGAAAAATCAGTAGGTTTCTATTTTATCCCCACTACGCGTTTCAGATGTTTACGTTACCATGACGAGGCCGGTCTATGCGACTTAATACTACATTTATATAATAGTAAGTGTTTACAAGGTGCATTTGATGTTGTATATGATGCTAAACAACTATTTCAATCCACCTGACGATGATCGTTTACACTTACGAAATGCGCAAACAGAATAAAACTCGGAATGGCAACAGCAAAACTGTGGCTGGACCGATATCAGTAGCAGTCATGGTAAAGCTTACCTAAAATGAGAGCATGTACAGAAGTTTTCAGTCGAGCAAACGGACAAGTGGCCTTCACAAGACGTGACAAATTTCTTCATTTTCGTAAACAAAGTTTACCATAACATAAAAGTGTTGACCTCAGATACCACTATTTTCAGCAATACGTGTCAGCGGATATCACTACCAGAACAGTGTTACGATGGCATATCTACAAAAAAGAAGGATATATCCCTTACGTTCCTTTATTCTTGAATTCAAGGAAGACTGTTGATTAGAAAGCAATGAAATGTTTTTCAGTCTTAGAGTGTAAATTAGATAATTACATATTCCACAAATTATATTCGTGATAAACGTTAACACATGGAATGTATCAACTGAACAAACACAGCACACATATCAGAATAATATTTGTATGGCTACATGCAGGATACTTACAGGGTTGTTATCTATAAATGACTGATTATTTCTCTGGAAGTATCAACCTGTGGTACAGGAGGAGTTGTTCAGGAGAAAATTCTTAAGCTACATTTAAAAAACCCTCTGCTGTCAATCAGACAACTTACTCCCACTGGTAGTTTATCAAAGAGGAAGCTTGATTCATTAAAGAACAAGCAGATCGATTTTGTTCTAATGTTATCTTGTGAAGTTCTCCGTTACTCTTAAACTCAGATGAATAATTTGTAACAAATTCCATAAGTGGAAAAAAATTTCTCTGATGCTGTGGTTAGTTTTTGCAGCTGGCTGAAGAGATGCCTCCTAGGTACATCATGTATGAACGACCCACATAATTCTAATTACCTCCTTTTGTGCAGTGAGCAGTTTTTACCTATGTCAGGAGATACTGTAGAATATTAGCTGTAACACATCAGAGAATGAAAATGTACAAAATGAATTTACTATTACTTTTATAACAAAACTAGCCGAACCTAAAGGTTTTATCACGTCTAGTACATGGTTTTCCTGATTAAAGTTTTCATCAAAATACACAACTAATAAATTAGAACTTCCCACCTTTTTATTATTTCTTGTTGGTATAATAGGTTAATAGGAGGTTTGTGTTACAGTAAAATCTAGATATCCTATGTTTCATTTCATAATTTGAAACTACCTTATTTGCGCCAAACCAGTCAGTAAGTTTCACAACTCATTTACTAATTTCTCTGCTTCTGGATTTTCGCTCAGCCTCACAACCGTAGTTATATCGTCCGTTAAAAGGATTAATTCTGTCTTCTGATTGAAGTAAATAGCTAACAATTAATACGAAACAAGATCAGTATTCGGCAAATGACAGAAACCTATGCAACCCCAATTGTAATTTCTCCCCATGTTAACGTTATGGTATCCTTCTTTGTGTAACTGCAATAGCCTAGGGTAACTTCATGCATTCGGTTTCTTAATTGAGTACTGAGTCAGACATGTGCTGAACTACGTATTTCATAAAAAAATTAACTTCTGTAATAGAAATTTATGTTTGATAAAATCAAATAAATTATAGTAGGAAAGAAAGGAAAAGGAATTCTCCGTATGTGCATCACAGAGGGGTAGTCAGCACTCATGGATGACAGAAGAGACTAAAATGAGGACAGATGTGTCACACAGTTGATCACTGTCAGCACTAACGCTAAATTTGTATAAAGAAGAGTATCTGAAGGATTTAAAATGCCACTGCGATATGAGAGTCGATTGTTACAGTTACAAGATTGGCATTTGAGCCCACACTGGTGTCCCAACACTGGTTGCTGAATGTGAACCGCAACTGACGGGTACGTACTGAAATTGATTCTATAACAGAGATAAAAATAACAGGTAATGCAAAAAGAAAGGTGATTGTGTACACAGCAATTTCATTAAGAGATTCTTGAAGAGGTACAAGACATTTGCTATCTCGAAACCAAAGCAGATAAGGGTAGAATATGTGAGAAAGTCATGGCAACAAAAATTGAACAAAGAAAATAAATTTCTATGAAAACAGAAACAGCCGCTTGTACCAAAAAAATTGTTCCGTAAAATAGTCATTCCACAGTGTGACTGAAATACGACAAAATTCCAGTGAACGCCAGAAATGATCATACATTCTGATGTGTCAGAGGGTGCTCCTTGTCAGCGAGTCCTGCATAATGGCAAGCTATGGAGAGACGTGCTTACAGAGGGCAGGGTGTTTGAGCTAGACACCCATAACCGTATCATCGACTTGGTGCCGGTGGTGGTCTTCTGTGGGAGAACTGGTCCAGACTTGACTCGGCACCTGTGCAAAATGGCTTGCCGGCTGTCCTTGGTTATGGTGCACCGATGCTACAATATGTGATCAAAAGTATCGGGACACACACAAAAACATACGTTTTTCATTTTAGGTGCATTTTGCGGCCACGTACTGCCAGGTACTCCGTATCAGCACTTCAGTAGCCATTAGACATCGTGAGAGAGCAGAATGGGGCTCTCCGTGGAACTCAAGGACTTCGAACGTGGGCAGGTGATTGGATGTCACATGTATCATACGCCTGTACGCGAGATTTCCACACTCCTAAACAACCCTAGCTCCACTGTTTCCCGTTTTTCATTTTAGGTGCATTTTGCGGCCACGTACTGCCAGGTACTCCGTATCAGCACTTCAGTAGCCATTAGACATCGTGAGAGAGCAGAATGGGGCTCTCCGTGGAACTGAAGGACTTCGAACGTGGGCAGGTGATTGGATGTCACATGTATCATACGCCTGTACGCGAGATTTCCACACTCCTAAACAACCCTAGCTCCACTGTTTCCGATGTGATAGTGAAGTGGAAACGTGAAGGGACAGGTAAAGCACAGAAGCATACAGACCGACCTCGTCTGTTGACTGACAGAGAGTGCCGACAGTTGAATAGAGTCATTATGTATAATAGGCAGACATCTATCCTGACCATCACACAGGAATTCCAAACTGCATTGGATCCACTACAAGTACTATGACAGTTAGGCAGGAGGTGAGAAAAATTGGATTTCATGGTCGAACGACTACTCATAAGTCACACATGACGCCAGTAAGTGCCAAACGACGCCTCACTTGGTGTAAGGAGCACACACATTGAACGATTGAACGGTGGAAAAACGTTGTGTGGTGCGCCGAATCATGGTCACAATGTGGTGATCTGATGGCAGGGTGTCGGTATGGCGAATGCCCGGTGATCGTCATCTGCCAGCGTGTGTCTTGCCAATACTAAAATTCGGAGGCGGTGGTGTTATGGTGTGGTCGTGTTTTTCATGGTGGGGCTTGCACCCCTTTTCGCTTTGCTTGTGACTACCACAGCACAGGCCTACATTGATGTTTTAAGCACCTTATTGCTTCCCACTGTTTAAGAGCAATTCGGGAATGGCGACTGCATCTTTCAACACGATCGAGCACCTGCTCATAATGCATGGCCTGTGTCGGAGTGGTTATATGACAACAACAACCTTGTAACGGACTGGTCTGCACAGAGTCTTGACCTGATTCCTATAGAACACTTTTGGGATGTCTTAGAACGCCGAACTCGTGCCAGGCCTCACTGACTCCTCGGTGTAGCACTCCGTGAATAATGGGCTTCCAATCCCCAAAAATCCTTCTAGCACCTGATTCAACGTATGCCTTGGAGAGTGGAAGCTGTCATCAAGGCGAAGGGTGGGCCTACACCACGTTGCATTCCAGAATTACCGATGGAGGGCGCAATAGGCTTGTAAGTCATTTTCAGCCATTGGTCCGGATACTTTTGATCATATAGTGTACCTTAGTGTGAGCGACTGTCATCTACAGAAGGGGCGGCTGTGGTCATGGAATCTAGAATGTGAAGACCAGAGTGGACTCAGCCGCATTAATAGCAGCCGAGGTGCTCCTGGGGGCTTTTTATGCGGCAGACTGTGTTCCGTGTGGCCGTGGTGTACCGTGATGAGCCAACCCATATTCTTTTGCATTGCTGTGGCCAGTCTAGGAAGTTACTGATGAGGGCGCACTTCGTTTGTGTTGTACAACATGCAAACGCTGTCAGCATTAGGTACAGAGCTGGTTGGCAGTAGTTGATTTCTGATGGCAGAAGAGAACGGAACTTGGAGGAACTACAGCCTGGTGTGGGAAAGACTGCGTGGAGGCAGCTGAGCAGTTGGACAACGAACGTTCGCCACAGGCTGTCTGTGGCTGTAATGAGAGACATTACTGGGCTGTATCATGCACGTCCAGAGGAAATGGCAGCTGGGAGCTAGAAGGCAGTTGTCGAAAATATGTTCCATTACGGCTGTAAGACAGGAGTATTAGTTACTTGTACGATTAAATTGTGTTCATCATTGTGTATGTGTTGGCATTAGTGTGTACCCTAGATTTGAAATATCAAAATTTGGGGTGACCACTGCTGGTGTAGACTTCGACTAAAGCGTATGTCACAGTTAGATGCCGTTGTAGTGCCGGACGTTGTTGCCACAATATTTCAGTGCCCCATTTTATTAGGCTAGTTATAGAGGGTCACAAATGTTACTACGAAAGATATTCATATAGACCCCTTAGCCGAAAATTTGAGCTGTATATTTCATGGTGCTCAACAAAGTTTTATTTATTTTTAATTGCGGCACAAGCGATTATTTTTATCAAATATATATTGTTCTATCAAAATGTGATAACTATGAAAATGTGGGGGCAGAAATAACAGAATGTCATCTGCACTAAGGAAACAATATACAACATGATGAAGAAAAGTATCGTGATTTATCTACGTCTTTGTGTGTACTGCCAAAAGAAATAAAGTGATTTGAAGAAAACAGACAGAAAGACAATTTACTGTGATATAATCGTTTAACTCTCGTAAGTAGGTCAGTCTTACTGATATAATGACTTTCGATTAGTAATGTATAATGTACAACTTTCGGAGCTCCTGTAACCTTGGATATCGATAACGGAAGAGAGTTTGTAAACTCTATATTGACTGGTGTGTACACTATATGGAATGGGATTAAAACCGCGCGACTGCTACGTCCGCAGGTTCGAATCCTGCCTCAGGCATGGATGTGTGTGATGTCCTTAGGTTAGTTAGGTTTAAGTAGTTTTAAGTTCTAGGGGTCTGATGACCTCAGATGTTAAGTCCCGTAGTGCTCAGAGCCGTCTGAACCATCTGAATGGGATTAAAACTGTCCGTGGTAAACCGAGGCACAGCCAGAGACGAAGATCGGTAGAGAGAGCGAATCGGGACACATAAAACATGTTCGGTTGTTAACGATTCAAAATCCTCATGATGAAGCATCAAGACGGAGTTGTGAGACGTGAACGAATGTTGGTAGGCGTCTTTCTACATCCGAAAGATAATGACCATTTAGATTTCGCTCCAGTCACATAAGCGTGGGTCTACTAGCTTACTATGAGCATGAAATCATGTTTGATTTAAACTAAAGTTGTAAGTCTCTTGGCATTAGTTACCTTTGAAACTGGACGTTTTAAGTTGATACTAGTCAAGAATGCCTTTAAGGCAACAAATACGCATGTATCAACACCTCGAGAGTTTGAACGAGGTTGTGTAATTGGGCTACGAGAAGCTTGTTGTTACCTCCGCACAACTGCGGGAAAACTTGTCAGGAACGTAGTTACTGACCCTGATTGATGGTAGTGGTAGTCACGAGAAAGTACGATCGCAAAAAGACCGAGCTCCATACGACGACGGGCACCACTGAGAGAGAAGAGCATCGTGTTCGGGAGTACGGCTGTGATGCACTTTACAGCATTTGCACGAGCAATACGAGCAGCACTTGGCACCACAGTGACACAACAAGCCGTTACAAATTCGTTACATCAAGTGGAGCTCCTAGTCAGACACCTTGCAATGTGTATTCCACTGATCCCAAAGCACCTCCATTTGCGATATCAGTGGTGTCAACCGAGAGCTCATTACTGATAAAGTGGAAGTCTGCTGTGTTTTTTTGATGAAAACTGGTTCGGCTTCGGTAGGTATAACTGCCGTGTGTTGGTTAGAAGGAAGCTAATGAGGGCCTGCAATCAACCCTCTGCGTCCTAGACACACTGGAACTATATTGAAGCTATGGTCTGGGGTGCAATTTCAGCAGGAGTACTCACATGGTTGTCCCACGCACTCTATTTTCAAATTTGTGCGTCAACCTGATGATTAGGCCTCTTGTGCCGCCTTTCATGGACAGTATTCCAGGATAGCGCTCGCCCACATACCACTGTTGTAACCTATCTCGCTCCACAGGGATTCGATATGTTTGTTGTCTTGGTCTGCTCGATCACCATGTCCATCAACAATCGAATACATACGGTACGTCATCAAATGACAACTCCAGTGCCATACACAAATATCATTAACCGTTCCTATACTGACTGACCAAGTGCTACAGAAATGGGACTCCAGCCCATGAACCTAGATCCGGCGCCTGTACAACGCAGTGCATCCAAATTTGCATGCTAGCATTCAACATTCTGGTGGTTAGACCAATTATTAATGTAACAGAATTTCACATTTGCAATGGCTAATCTCGCGCTTACATTAACCTGTGATTTTTCAAATTCAGTCAGTTAAATACGTTACCTGGACAAATGTGTTACTGAAATATCATACGATACATTAATTATATTTTGATGTTAATTTTTTTTTGCGTTACTGTATTTTATCTTCGGTATACTCTATTCGAGAGACTGTCATTAAGCCACGCAGTAGAGCTGACTTGGGGAAACTAACGGCTGCGTTCACCATTTCGGTCTCCTGCTCTTGCATTAGCCGTGTTTGCAGTTTAAAATGCTGGCTATAAGGTCCACCTATTACATAAAATGCTGTTTCTTCACGTAGCCGAAAAACGTTTCAGCACCTTTGCTCCATCAACTGTGAGTTATCTTTATTCAGACCTGTGATATGTGAAAATATTTTAAGTGATAACTAATCTACGAAGCTTAGGACTAAAGAACTGTTTTTTTTTGTTTTTGTCATTACCTTAATTTTACGTTATAAGCTTATATAGGGCAATTTGTACATTACCACGAACTCGTAGCTTGTCATCTGCAACCATAAGATGTTACTGAGAATTTGGTGTTTGATTAGGAGATCACTTTATGTTTAGGTCAAATATTGTTGTCTCAAAACAAACCATTTATTTGCTATTGTATGTTGTATATGTATTGTATGTTGTATATGTATGAAGCTCCGTCTCCGTCGCAGCCGCAGTGGTCCACAACCCCACGACGACTACCGCAGTCCGCTTCACCCCTCCGCCACCCCACACCGAACACAGGTTATTGTGCGGTTCGGCCCCCTGTGGATCCCCCCCCCCTCCACCCCCACCCCCCCTCCCAGGAAACGTCTCACAACAGACGAGTGTTTGCGTGTTAGAGTAATGACGGTGTACGCGTACGTGGAGAACTTCTTTGCGCAGCAGCAATCACCGACATAGTGTAGCTGAGGCGGAATAAGGGGAACCAGCCCGCATTTGCCGAGGCAGATGGAAAGGAGCCTAAAACCAATCCACAGACTGGCCGGCTCACCGGACCTCAACACAAGTCTGCTGGGTGGATTCGTGCGAGGGACCAGGCGCTCCTTCCCACTCCGGAAAGCGGTGCGTTAGTATCTGCTATCACTTACCATTTGAGTTTGGCTTTTTTTTCCTTTCTAATGAGTTACAGAAATACACAGACAAACACTACACATATTTTCTAAATTTATGTTTGTGACGAAGACCTTTCACTTCACCGAAACACAGTGTGAACATTGATATTGTGGTTCCTATATCAGTCGGCGTTGTACTCAAGTGAATTTGGCGCTGAATTTCAATTTTATTTTTGCCACCTTCTCACCCTTCATGCCTCCCTTCCCTCCCTCCCTCCCTCCCTCCCTTCCTCCAGCCCTCTCTTTCCCTCCACCCCCCTCTCTCTCTCTCTCTCTCTCTCTTTTCCTGTATGTGTATTTATGGCAAAGGCAACCAGGCAACTTCCCTGACGATTGGTGTATTTCCGTAGTTGTTCCCATATTCAAGCCCGGAAAAGACCCCGATTTGGACAGTTCACATTGTCCCACAGTTCTTTCTTCTTGTGTGTTTAAAACGTTAGAAAGGACCACAAAGGGCCTTTCGGAATGGTGGCTTCAGAGGAACTCCCTTCTACCCCACTCTCAATAGAGGTTACGAAAGGGAAGAGGCACCACAGACAGCATAAGTCTCTTATCTACCGGCGTAGGTGATACATGAGCCTCTAATGGTTACATGACGGCACTGTTTCTCGATGTTTCTGCTGGGTATGACAGTGTGAACGTGAACGTCCTGATATGTAAGTTCCAGTCAATGTGTGTGCCAAACCTCGTTACCCGCAACCTTTACTGTCTCCAACGACAACGTGTAATCTGTGTCATACAAAATACCATGCATGGACCGCGTCTGCTCTACAGAGCATTGCCGTAAGGCTCCATCTTTTAGTTTTCATGAAGTGTGCTCGTCATATGTACCTTAGCTAAATTATTAGCCTTCAGTAAAAGTCCTAATGTACGATGGTGACATCTGTGTGAGCACGTCTTCTGTCAGCTTGAGGATGGCGCTAAAGTGGTTTTACTGAGTGGCGTACTTACTGTATTCGTGGACGTGCAGAACTGGACTGAATCTGGCAAATATCAAATCTTCGGCGGTCTTCTTTACATGGCAAAGTTGAACGACAACAACACCCGAGATACGATTACGGGCTTTAACTATTCCTATAAGCTTAGTCAGATGGCTTGGACTCTTTGTCGACAGTAGACTGGTGTGGGCAAGCCATGTGGAATATTTGATTTCCTAAGCCGGTCGATCACTCACTATCCTACTATCGATATCTGGCCTATGGTCGGGAGCTGATCTTATAGTCCTACTCACTCTTTGCAGTGGCGTGTTTCGGTCTATACTGGATTATGGGTGCACGTTATATGGCAGTGCTTCGACATCTCTACTAAGGAAGACCTAAGCAAGATCGATATTCTGAAGTATCGTACTATGCGCACCTGTCTTGGGGCGAATTATACACCTGTGAATGCGCCTTTGGTGGAAGCGATAGAGATGGCCTTTCAATTCCGGAGGACTACCTTCACTCACAAATTCATCCTTAGTAGAGCTGAGCAAACAATTCATCCTCTACTTTAAAATCTTCTTCGGAGAGAACACCAGGTATTTCAATAGGTTTTTCAAGGAGGAGGGTACCCCTCCAAGTTCAGTTCCAGGCAGTAAATATGCGATACCCCTTGTCATAAAAGATTCCCTGCCTCCTGAATTTAGTTTGTAATATGCCGTATTAAACTACCTGCTCGCAGTCTTCTACCAGCCCATAGGTTTGGATCGAGCATTCACTATTTCCACCGTCGTCTCCCATTATATTACATCAACGTGTCTCTCATCGGCCAGTGTTATTCACTATCGGCACCGGCTTGGGCTATGTTCAAGCTACCGATGGAAGCCAGCTTTTCATTGCCGAAGTCTTTGCAATTAAGGAAGCCATTCGATGTGCTCCAAATCAGTTCTACGACATCGTTTTCGTCCAGGATTCGAAGAGTGCACTGGAAAACCCGCAAAAGCTGCAATTGGGGCTCCAACACTAACTGCCATGTGCTCGATATAATTAAGTTACTCTGTCAGTGTCAAAGTCAACATAAACGTGTCCGGTTATCATGGATCAAGGGATAGTTTAATGTCTCATGTAACGGGACGGCGGAAGAAAGTGTGACTGTTTGTCAACCATACTACAGCTTCATTTCACAAACAGATTTTAGTTGTTGGCGTAAGGAAAAAGATTTCTCAAGAACCGTCACGTATATAGGAGATCTTACAACAGTCCAAAGAAAGACATTATGCAGCAATACAACCCAGTATTACGCGAAAAACCTGGTCCTCATAAATGAAACCATCTAGATGTCATACCACTACCATAACGCGCATCTGGGTGACTCAGGCCTGTTACCCTTTATATCATTATAGGACAAAATTTCAACCATTTCCATGCTGCGAAGAACACCCAGCTGAAATTGCAAGTCTGTGCCATGTGTATTAGAGTGTTCACGCTATCATAGACAACTCCGCAAGTGATCAGAGCAGATATTCCCCAGCCTACATCTGAGACGGACCTGTTTTGACAGGTAACCACAACGAACTATATCAGAATTGCCCAGTTTCTGCAAGAAGCGGATATCCATTTGTAAGTCAGACTCAAAGTTTCTAGAGTAGGAAGTTGCGGTATAGGGAAGGTGTTGAGTTCATCAATGTACAGACAGTACTTCGAAGTTTCTCTGGAATTAAAGTAATTTCAAATGTGTATGCGTGATATTGTATTCCAAATCTGTAGTTACCCATTTCTCTGGCTAAATGGTTCATGCCAAAGGCCAATAAATAAAAAAAACAGCAAAAAGATAATGTCTTATAACCACACTACATACTCATGAACATACCGTGACTGAAGTTATCCGATTTGTTGATACATGAATGTGAGGTGTCCAACGTATTGGAGTGTCCATTGTATCTACAAGGAACGGTGTACCACACGTAACCATGTAAAACGAGGTAAAACCGGATATCGTAAATACGTATTAACAGAGACTGGAGGCAAGTGTCTTTTCAATGGTAGACACTTTCAAAGCACACAGGAACTACCGGTGTCAATGTATTAAAATATTATAGTGGTTTCCTCCTGAATTTGTCTTTGTTTCGCCACAGACCAGAAAAGGAGAAGAAATTAACATTTGTCCCAAGGCCGTACTAGTACAGCCACAGGCGAAATAACTATGCCGAGAAAAGAAACAACAATACTGCAAATTGGCCGTGGATATGAGTACACGTTTTTACATCGACACAAATCGCCAGGCACAAGTTATACATTCAGCAGAACGTCCTCTGAGGCAGAGAGAGACAGTTATATATTCGTTAGCACTTGTTACGTGGAGCAACAATCTACACTTCAGAAGCTTTAACAGCAGTGAGAGACTTGACAGTGCATATAATAGCCTGCAAAGAACTGTTAAACAAACACAGCGGAAGGAGGGCTGCTGACCACAATAAAAGCAGCCAACATTTGCTCATAACAAACAGGGCATAACGCTGTTATCTCCCATCCGTCTCCATAATTACCGCAGTCCTACCTCTCAGAATGGAACTGGTCATTAGGGCCAATGGCGTTCATACCAAAGTACTCGATGTAGTGACATCCACGTATTAGATGCCAGCACTTCATGTGAACAAGCTGATTGCTGTTCCTGAGATGATAACACATGCAGCTAATGAGACTTCGCACTGGCCGCCTACCACTTTACTGATGGGGAGACTGAGGATATTCCTAAACAAGTACATGTCGTACTGCTTACTGCGTTAACATCATTGTCATTGTTGGCTGAGAAGGTCATCCAGTACCTCTGTTCCTAATGATCACTGCAGGTGCTTCCGGGTGCTAGGGCCTACGTGTCTGATGGGCCCGGTATCACCCAACTACACCACTTCTGATACTGGGGTCCCTCCCAATGGGTCAATGGTGGTCATCGCCATCTTCCGGAGGAGCATGAAGGACACTCTAACGCACTATGGGGGCGCAATCTCACGCTACAGGCTTTGCTTCACAGACGGCTTCGGCCAAACTACTTGTGTAATAGCCTTGGCCACCAGCACACCCAAGCCGACAAGAGTAGTCAGTAGAAATCTCCCATGTCACTAGCACGAAGAGTCAGCTGAGGCAAACGAAAAGACACAGACCTGTAAGTCTGAATGAAGAAATATTAGCTTGTTTATCTCCTTTTATTAGTATCGGAAGGCGCTCTACACTTTCCACAACACGGTCCCAACACGTTCCGACAACGTAAAGGTGTCGCCTCTTGGTATGGGTCAAAGAATCTTGGAAGATAGCTGACGTCATAGTCGTAGTGTGGTCCACAATGTCACTGTTTTGCCTCTTTTCAAATGATGCTTTGCGATTAATGTACTGACGTCCTAATGAGGCTTTCAAGCCGAAGTTTGTGGAGAGTGGAGTTTATTTAGTGTGGGTGTGGTTCCGTAAAGTTTTGGGGTGCTTTTGGTACCAAGGAAAGCGGCCCGCTAATTACGGTTAAGCGAATATGAATTATGAAATTTGTTTCAGTGTTTTAGGTGAACAATTGTCGCCCTTTCTTCTACTTATACATTTTGATGGTGTTATCTTTAAAGATAATATGAGCCGTTTTGATAGGATTATACATACTCGTTCGTGTTTTGCCAAACACTCTAATTGTCTATCGCACATATGCTGGCTGATGAGTAACTCCGATTTCATCCCACAGAAACTAGGTTGGGACCATTTGGAACAGTGTGAGATACGTCGCAATTTGATAGCCCTATAGGATGAATGATTGACTCCAACTGAATATTAGATACCTGAAATTCCTGTGGAGTCTCTCTCTCGCCGAGTGGTAGAGGCGGTGTTAGACACTTTTAATAGCAGGACTGATGAGTGGTAACTAATTCATCATACGATATGATTGCGGCCTAAAGTTTAATGTGAACTCCTATGCACTGTGTATCGAATACCTCCCCTGCGTCACATGCCAGGGTTGTAATGTTATGTGGGCCTCACTGCTTTGTTTTTAAGTAATTTGTGCCTGATTTTATTCTGAGAAGCTCAGTAATGTATGTAAATACCGTAAATGTAAATGTGATTCATAAAGTACTCGAAGTGAAGTGAAGCGGAGCGAAGGTGGACAGCAAGAAACTCTTTAGCGCGCAGTCCCTGCAACGATAGCAGTTGTGGATATTTGAGTATGGACTCTAAAAAAAAGACAATTGATTTATGAAAAAAAAGAGAACTGTTAATCTGTATCTTGTGGAAAGAGGACTTGTTGCTACGCCGTTGCTCATAACGTATTGTTACATTTAATGAAAATTGATATTTTAGTGATAAATCCGAGTAAAGTATGTGTAATAGTTGCCAAACATTTATGTATAGAAATTTTCTGGAAGTGAAGAATAGAAATACCTTGTTTTCGGAAAAGGAGGTGAACTTCGTTGTCGTTGCCGTCTATCAGTCGACAGAATTGTAAGTGTACAAAGTTCACTAAAATACAGGAAAAGAAATGCATTTTCTATAGTTTTCATTCAATAAGTAACAACCTTGTCATAATTTCTTAACTACAGTAATTGGATTATGTTCTTGTACAATAGTATGGTGCTTAACTCCACTGACCAATTTTAATGTAGCAGGACGTGTAGTTTGAAGGAAATTTGTGTGCTAAGAAATCTCCTTTTGTAACGAAAAGCAGATTGCTGTTTGTTCTGATTTACTTACAACAGTAGTCCCTTAGGTATGAAAAGCTACGAAAATGTGGGCTCAAAGCTATCCGCAATACGGCCATGTAACTAACACTGTCGTATTTTAAACCTTAAAGAACTATAACTTCCTCCAAATTGCAGCAACTGGTGCAGAAGCTGATCATTCAAGGAGGCAGCAAACCAAAATTCAGGCACCAGTTACGACTTAAAGTAAAAATCTCAATCAAAAATCTCTCCAAAACCATATATAAATATTCATATGACAAAGATAAAAGTCATTTTATAGAGTGTAGCAAACCATCTTCTGTATCATCTTACCCAGCACAGTACAGGTAGGCTGCACCTTGGTCCAAGGAATTTTCTATCATTACACCACCGATAATACGTGTACCCGCAATGTAGGTTAGTGGGGCACCTGGTGGTGTACACTAATGAATCGCGTTGGTGAGGCAGTTTGGGTGAGAGCAGATTGCGCGTGATTCGTCGCCCGGCTCGGCGCGTCGGCGCGCCGCTGCGCTGTGCCCGCCGGGCTGGAAGCCCTTCGGTAATCGGGTTAGGCCGGGCTGCGCCCCGCCGATGCTCCCCGGCTACGGCGTCGGAGTGCTGGCAGGCGAGCGCCGGCTCCCATCCGACCGCCACGGCAGGCGACTGTGTTGCGGCGCAGTCTGCCTATTCAGGAGACTTCAGGCGAGTCTTGTGGTTGATGAAGAAAGAAGTCATCGATTTTCTAATCTTCTGCACGATTCTGGTATACACATTTCTTTATTTTTCCTCTTTTTTTATTTGTGTCATTAGTCTTCTGACTGATTTAATGCGGTCCGAACGAATTCTTCTCACCCGCTTATCTCGTCATTTGAGAATAGCATTTGCGCCTTACGTTCTCAATTATTTGAAGGATATATCCCATTCTGTCTTATTCTTTAGTTTTTAGCCTCTAGAGTTTCCTCTATTGCCATTGAGGTTAACCCCTGACGACTTAACATTTGTCCTGTCACCCTGTCGCTTCTCATTGTTTTCTATAATTCCTTTCTTTCGCTAATTCTGCGGAGAACTTCCTCATTCCGTATCTTATTGGTCCACAAGAAATTCACTGATTTCCAGCACTCTTCTACAGCACGACATCTCAAACGCTTCGATTCCCGTCTGTTCCGGTTATCCCACAATTATTACCACACAATGCTGTGCTGCGAATGTACAGTCTGAGAAATTTCTTCCTCTAATCAAGGCCTATGTTTCGTAATAGTGGACTTGTTGGATACGAAAGTATTCTATACCTGTGCTAGTCTGCTTTTGATAATACACTTGCTTCGTCTGTCATGGGGCATTTTGCTTCCAAGGTAGAACAATTCCACAACTTAGCCACCTTAGTGAACAAATTTGATTTTAAGCTTCTCGCTCTTCTAATTTCTGTTATTTCTCATTCCTTTGGTCTTTTCCCGGTTTACTCTCAATTCATAACTTGCACTTATTAGACTGATGATTGCATTCAATACATGCTGTAATTTTCCTTCACATTAACTTACGATAGCAATGTGATAAGCGAGTCTTATCAGTTATCACTGAGGCCATTTCAGTTGCTTCCATCTTCAACGTACAGTGCATCCCCGTCTTACAACTTTTTTTAACCCGAGGACTTCGTTCTTAAACTTCCAGTCTTACTGTTCCCTCTTTCACCTTGTACATATTGTACATCATCGTCCCTTCCCTATATCTTTTTACTATCTCAGACTTTGAACATCTTGCAAAATTTCACTTTGTTGGAAGCTTTTATTTTAGCTCGACAGAGAGCAGACGACAACCTGTAGTCATCGGGCAGTATTTCAGTACATTTCTGACTGCAAATTGGTTCCAGATGTTCTTCCTTTTAAAGTAACGCTTTCGCAGTGTACTAAACAAGCGATGTAAAGCTTTCATTCTTTCAAAGAAATCTGACACTAGAGAATTTCTTTTCAGATGGTGTTAGGTGTTCTTTTCATTTTGATCGAAATTGTGATCAAATTTCTAAAGTTACTTGTTCCACAGTGGAGTCTGTGTTCTTGTTCATAGGAAGTACATTTGTGTAGATAACCATTTGTTAAACAGGAAAGCATTGCAATGACAGACACAAAGACACAAGGCGTTTCCACTCATGAGACTATTCAGAGCCTACTTAAGCAGGTAGCACTGCTGAGATGTGACAATAATGATTTGTTGAATCGATTATCCGAGTATAGGTCGACATGTAGTGCACCTCCTCCCACACTAGATTTATCAGCAACTTCCCTTGTGATTACCTTCTCTGGCTACCAAAGAGAGTATATAGAAACTTTTTTGCTGATTTGTTAGCAGCTGCTAAGGTTGGTTCCTGCTCAGATGAACAGATGTAGAAAATGACAACGTTACGGTTATTCGCGGAAGGTAAGACCCACGAGGAGCTACGAAATGCATTAACTTCTGCAGAATTGAAGCTACATTTGCTCAAAAAATTTAAAAAGCAGAACAATTTTCATTTAATGGAGTAGTTGAACACCATGTCCCGAAGACACAACAAAACAACAGAAAGCTTTCTGGATAAAATAAGAAAAATGAACAGTAGCACTTATCAACTATCAGACAGTGATGAAGCCAATAAGTATATTCTACAAGGAGTGGAGAATAGGTCGTTAGATACTTTTAGCGAGAAGTGCCAGCCGAAACATCGCACCGTGTTAGGGCAGAATTTACGAAGAATTTAACTGATGAGGTGAACATTGCTACAGCATCAGAGGAAATAAACGCCGAGTCGGCGTACAAAGATAGAAGAAATGTATGTTCTACAAGCGTTCGTTGTCTCAGGTGCACTATGCAGGGACACATCGCGAAAAACTGTCGCCAACCACCTTGTATAAATCGTCAGAGGATGGGCTATACATAGCGTGAGTGTAGAAGTAGAGGGAGGTTTGCAAACAGGGGTAGGTAAACAGGAAAGGGAACCCCGAAACCCCCGCCAGGCGTTCCCATTAAAAATTCATGCTATTAGAGCGCATGCAAAGGCAGAGTTCTGGTTACCAGGCACTACTAATGGTAAAATACGTGGACAGTTCGTCAATACTGGGATTCACGTGTCAGTCATAAGTAAATACTGCTGTGAGGTTGGGAGATACGACCTTGTAGATATAAGGTAAGTGGTACAGGCGGAGGTGATATGCGTTCAGTAGGATGTACGTCACTGACCTTTCGAATTGAGGGTATGAGGTTCCAGGAGGTTGTGGAAGTCGTATCAAGGGTGAGCGGGTTAGATTTCCTGAATAACCTTCGATAGCAAACAGTGAAGTTTAGCGCAACATTGTTTCGATTAGATGACCTAGCTACCAAGGACGGTCAGCCGCAAGATCCCTCTCCTTACTCTGCGGGCAATGTCATTGAAGGTAGAACCGCGGTACCATTAGGTACAGGAAAACTACTTCGGGTAGACATTAATGCTGCTTTCCCCACAATCACGCTACAGGTAGAGGAAAATGATGAATTAGACACAGCACATTATTTTATGCGCAGGTGTATAGTTCGTGCCGCAACATTTGATGGAGTACAGAAGATACCGGTGCATATAGATAATTGTGGGACAGAAAACAATGAGTTACGAAAGAGGATGTGAATAGCTGACATAAGTGCCTTAGAGTAAGGAAATTTTCGTTGGTCTTACGTAGACAATAGCGACAAATCAGCCGCCTACAAAACTGCCAGAAGATATCACACTTAAAGGGAACGAGCGGGATATGATAGAAGCAGTGTTGGACGAATTTCAGGATCTGTTTAGCTCATATGGACCGCCACCTGCAATGAACATCAGAGGACACAGGATTCTAATAAGAGATAACGCCCCAGTTTACCCATGCAGAGCTCCTCACCAATTACAACCGTTACTTGATGAATTGATAGATCAGCAATTAAAAAAATAGTATAACACAGTACTCGGATTCGGGATACAGTGCAGATGTCGTAATTGTGCCAAAGAAATCTGCTGACGGTGCAGAACGTTATAGATTGTGTGGTGATTACAGGCATTTAAAAAGTAAAACAACTTCCGACGCTTCTCGATTACCTAATATCGTAGATACCATCGACCACCTCGACAACGGTAAATATTTCTCCACAACTGACTTGGTATCATCATAGACGTTGCACCAGAGGGCAGACATATAAGTGCTTTATCCACCCCACTAGGTCATTGGCAGTTCTTAAGAATGCCGTTCGGATTAAAGAATGCTCTCTCAATATTCCAAAGATTGCTAGATGGTATGTTACGTGGATTAAAACCTAGATGGTGCATAATATACCTCGATGACGTAATCATATTTTTAAAAGACATAAAAGACCATGCGATTCACTGCGAGAAGTTTTCCAACGTCTCAGAGGTGCTAAATTAACATTACATTTGTAAAAGTGTAACATTGCATTAAAGGAAGTTCAAATGGCTCTGAGCACTATGGGACTCAACTGCTGTGGTCATCAGTCCCCTAGAACTTAGAACTACTTAAACCTAACTAACCTAAGGACATCACACACATCCATGCCCGAGGCAGGATTCGAACCTGCGACCGTAGCAGTCGCACGGTTCCGGACTGCGCGCCTAGAACCGCGAGACCACCGCGGCCGGCTCCAAATCCTCAATGTTTGGAGTATGTCCATCGTTTTACGCTACAGAGGTAGATAAGTATCGTAGAAACACGAAAAACAATCGTTTCCACACCATCGAGCACATAATACAAATGCTGCACTTCTACATTTGCTAGTGTACCATTACAATATGAACCCAACAGAACTGATTTGGAGCCAAGCTGCGGGATTTGGCCCGAGAAGTGACAAGACTGTTAAGCTGCCAGACTTACTGGAAATAACACACGCAGCTTTTTCATACGTCACTGCCGAACGCTGGCGGGATAGAGGAAAGAACATAAAATGCTCCGACTGGTTGGCTTCGTAGATTCTGTTGTTGACATGCTCATTATCAACTTAGCATGTGACACTTCCAGAACTTAAATGTATTTCTCGGTTTCGGATAAGGAAGGAGCTAAGAGATTACCATACGGCTGACTGTAAGTAATATCTTCAGTGGCTTGAATATTTAAATATACGATGAAATCATTCAATACTCTGTTACGTTAGACACAACTTTTGTGGTTAAGTCAGGAAATTTCATCATTCTTGTTTTAATTACAATTGTACTTTAGCTGAAAACGATAACGTGTTGCAAAAGTCGTCAAAAGAGCGCATTGTGGGACATTTGCAGTATATTATTTCGTTCTGCTTAAAAATTAAATGACATTCGAAACTTTATTCCTCCGCTGCTCGTCTCTTTTTTACGTGTGAACTGCAGATGGCCACGTCATCAGAGGCTAGCTGTACCACCTGACCGGCCAGTGCTGTCCACGTTAAATGCGCCGGCACGACAGCTGTTGCCCCGTGTTATCGCTAAGCGATGTGGCGCGTAAAGCACAGCACAAAACGTACGTTTATTATTGTACTTGACATTACTCGAAGCAGGCTGGCTGCAGTCCCACGTGAAACGCAAATCCAATGAGGTTCCAGCTACCGTGGAAGAACAATGGGAAATTTGTTGTAAGGTCTTATGGGACCCAACTGCTGAGGTCATCGGTCCCTAAGCTTACACACACTACGTAATCTAACTTAAACTAACTTACGCTAAGGACGACACACACACCCATGCCCGAGGGAGGACTCGAACCTCCGACGGGTGGCGGTGGAGGGTGGTGGGAGGGGGGGGGGGGAGCCGGCGGAAGAATACATAGTGATATCTTGCAATCTTTACATCAGGTTTATTCTTATAATGAACGGATAACAGAAGCAGTAGAAGAATAGCAAAAGGCATAAATTTCAGATACAGATTGCAAAAAATGTGCGACACAACGGCAGTTTTGCCTACAGAATGCCTGTAGGATGGGGTCTTGTGTCGAACAACTAGACTCGGACGGAGATTTGTGGTTCGCAAACACCTCCGACAGAAAGTCATGCGAGAGGCCCATAATCGTATTCTTTCAGGTCACGGTGGTCAAAGACCTACAGAAATATGCGTTGCTGAACCTTTCTGGTGGGAGACAATAAAGCACGATGTGGCACAATACATTCGTAATTACTTAGTGTGCGCCCAGCTAACACACTATTGCCGTCAACGTTTACCATTTCGAATTCTCCCGGAGGCGTCACGCCCATTTCAAGTCGCAGGAAGTGACATACGATCCATTTAATAAAACACCGGCTTGGAATAGGTACGTACTAACGATTGTAGATCGTATCTCAAGATATCTAGCAATGGTAAGCGTCCCTGATCAACAAGAAAAAAAACATCGCATACTCTATGATCAATAATTGGATTTTAAAATTCAGCGTACCAGAAGCACTTATAACCGAAAAAGATAGCAACTTCATGTCCGATCTCATGAAACAACATTGGTGTTTCCTGAAAGTACGTTAATTATGCACCACCCTATTGCACCCACAGGTAAACAGACGGACAGAAACGGTCCAATACACTATCGGGAAAACGGTTAGGTATTTTATCAATAACCAACCCAACAATTGGGATATCGTCATTCCATACATTATAAGCGTATACAACGCCAAAACATACGAAGGAACGGGCATTCGGCCTTGTAAAGTTATTTATGAAAGAAAGATTCCGTCACCATTCGTTGCTATTAAGCCCGAAGAAGGAAAGAATGGAGAAACAATTAGGGAATTTGCTCGAATCATTAAGGATGTGTGGTAAAAGGTACAGGAAGCAAATACCAGAGTATTAGAAAGGCAAGAAAAATTATGCAATGTACTCGCTATGAATTCGCTTTTGAAAATGGAACAATATATTTTTCTATATGTTTCCTATGTTGCTAAAAGAAATAGGAAAAAATTTGTGACAAAATATCAGGATCCTTACCAAGTTCGCGCAATCACATCACCAGTTAACGTCAAGATACAGTTACTCACAAGAACAACTATTGTTCGTGCAAGCCGGTTGAAACCTTTTAAGAGAGTAACAGGCGTGATGCCACCAATGGTAGCAGATACTATTTCGAAGCGTACTGGACCGCGGAAACAGAAGACCGCTGATCCACCGATACAGATCACGCGCTCGGTCCCATACAACCTTCGGCAGCACGTAGTCAATTACGCGTCCACAATACAAAATCTACCATTCTAATGCAAATGTAAATAAGGTTTCTAAATTACAGATTATAGCGATAATGTACTAACCTAACAGGGAATCAGGTACAGAAAGAGGAATTAGCACAATACACGAAGGGGAATTCTGGGTTTTAAATAGTGGGAAGTACCGACGTATGATTAGACACTCTGTGGTTAAACAAGTGTGAGTCATTCAGTGTAATGTATTGATAAGGTTATCTAGATCATACAAACTGCACAATCCTTTTCCTTTTGCCATAAAATCAGAATTATATAAGATGCACTTAACTATAGTACTTCCCGTATCAAGCACACGTTATGTTCTCTCTATGGCGTGAAATTTCACTAATTTACTGGCCAGAAACACCTATGCAACTATTGGCAGTTCCAACGACCGGTCTAAGGCGCTGCAGTCATGGACTGTGCGGCTGGTCCCGGTGGAGGTTCGAGTCCTCCCTCGGGCATGGGTGTGTGTGTTTGTCCTTAGGATAATTTCGGTTAAGTAGTGTGTAAGCTTAGGGACTGATAACCTTAGCAGTTAAGTCCCATAGGATTTCACACACATTTGAACTTTTTTTTTTTTTTTTTGACAGCTCAAAGTTTGTTTTAGCTATACAACTCCCTTGATTCCTCAATCTTGCAGTCATTAGATGTTCTTATCACTGCACAAGAAGGCAAGATTGATGCCAACTCTATGATGCCGCATATTGTTCAGTTGGAAGAGCAACATGAAACGCGATTTATGATATTCAAAACTGGTATTTCTGCGACTTTTTTGTCGATAATTATGCTTTGTACTGCTTTCCTGTGCATGAAACAAAAATCCAAGACAAAAATAACATATCAGTATATCAAATGCCAATTGAATGGCTACGATATTCCTTAGCATACACGAGTGCTGCTTATCTGTATGCAGAAATAATTGTTGCTTGCTGTTTCATTCTTTTGTTAGTGATCGTCATTTTACCATATTTATAATATTACTTTCAGAAGTTTTCTCTGCGCTGATGTATTTCAAGCTCTTACGGAATGAATGTATTACATAATTTTCCTGACAGACTAAGCACTGTGTTTCTGTCCCTTGTGAGGCATTTGTAGATTTCCAGACGGGACAGGAATCTGAGGTGTGTAATAGTTACGTGTTATTTATGGTTGCTCAAAGTAGAAGAATACGTAAAGGCTTATTATAGGTTAAGTGAACGTTTCAGATACTTTGACACGTCCAGCCTCAATATTCGGAATCGGCAGCAGTCGAACAAGAGGGGCCGGCACGTGTGTCGTCATTGGTCACGTTTCTGCCCATCGTGAGAAAGCTGATGACCAGCGGAGTTTGCGCAGAAGCAGTCAGCTCTTAGATAAATGACCGAGCGAAAGAGCAATGCTTCCAAGGAAAACAACGACGAACGCTTTTCGCAAATCAGTGGTCCATGCTCCAGGAACTGTCAGCATACTGAATTCACGTGCGTGACGTATCTGGCGATGCAGAGGAGGACGAAAGGGCAATGCCCGACCACTTAAGCACAGAGAGAAAAGAGCAGAAAACCGGCACGTGTGTCGACATTGGTCACTTTCCTGCCCAACCTCGGAAGCACAGATCAACAACCAAAGAGTCAGTCGCCGCCGTAGAAACTTCACGACATTGTCTAAAACCCCAACTAAAAACCTCCGACAAAAGGGGGTGAGGGGGTCATTTGAGAAGGCCCTTCGAGGGGAGAAAGGAGACACGAAGAAACGTCGCCTAGATGGGCGGCCCGATGGTTAACCAGCGGACGTCATACTTCGCTACGACGACTTAGTCGCTATCCTTCTCGACAGGAGAAGTTGTCGGTACCGCGCCAATAGAGCAACACAGAAGATGTCATCCCAGAGGTCACAAGACAGGTTTCGTGTGATACTTGCGCTGTGAACCTGTAGGTGGATGAATTCCTCCAGAAGACGGCGAAACTGAGGGTCACTGGTTCGATTCCGGGACGGAGCACTCCGAGGCAACCCGTAACCACTTGTTAATAAAGCAACGAGCGGACTCACAAGGAGAAGACCGCGCTGCCTCCTCAGTGGGACACAGGCACTGTACTGAATGGAACAATAAGCCGCTGGCACGACGCTGCAACACGAGCCGTCGCCGCATCAGCGGTAACTGGAATCTGCGCGCAACGACTCCACCGCTCCGCAGCCGCGGGGAATTGACTGAGTTAATCGGGGGGGGGGGGGGGGGGGGGGTAGGACGTCAAACGGGCCAACTTGGAGCAGGAGAGGCATCACAGGACATTTTAATTTCCAGTGTCTGTAATTTTACAAATAAATTCATAAAACTTTGTCAGCAACACCAGGAAGCATTCAGGATTCACACTCATTGCAGTGGGAGCTCTAAAACATAACAAAATAAATTTTTTAAAGTGCTAAATTTCATCATTTTTTCACTTACTAATGGCTGCATTTGTTGCTATAGGTACACTTTTCTTCATAAGAAAGACAGATTCTTCGATGAATTTTGCACAGCATACATACTATACTCACAGGTGTATGAAACTCTAGAATTTATTTAATTCTTAAAAAAACGGATGAACTGTTATATTCTAAACTTCATGTTTAGAAAAAATTTTTATAGTAAGTTACCTCAGTTTTTACCACAGTTTTTAATACATTTGGAAAATTCTAGAATTTAATACACCTTTAAGTATGGTTTGTATGCTGTGCTAAATTCATCGAAGAATCTCTCTTACTTATGAAGAAAAGTGTACCTATAGCAACAAATACTGCCATTAGTAAGTGAAAAAAATGATGAAATTTCTCATGTAAAAAAAAATCATTTCTTTATGTTCTCGAACTTCCACTTTTATGAGTGTAAATTCTGAATCCTTCCTCGGCATGCTGACAAAGTTTTATAAATTTATTTGTAAAAGTATAGGTAGTGGAAATTAAAATGTTCTGTGGTGCCTCTCCTGCTCCAAGTCGCCTCCTTTGAGGTCCTACCCCCCTTAAAACACATTGTATTACCCAGTTTGTCTAAAGGGTTTTATGTCTCAATAAACGACTGTTAGTGTAACCACCAATGTTTCACTCACACCTTACCCACTGAGCCAACCCATTCCACCACCCGCAAAGTTTCGCTTTCCCTCCCGCCATCCCTGACGAAAAACTGACCTTGCTCTCGTCTTTCACTGACCCTCAATACATAGTGTCGCTAAACCCAGACCCACAACAGAAAAAATATACAGGGTGGTTCATTGATAGTCACCGGGCCAAATATCTCACGAAATAAGCATCAAACGAAAAAACTACAAACAACGAAACTCGTCTAGCTTGGAGGGGGAAACCAGATGGTGCTGTGGTTAGCCCGCTACATTGCGCTGCCATAGGTCAAACGGATATCAACAGCGTTTTTTTAAGAATAGGAACCCCATTCTTTATTACATATTCGTGTACTACGTAAAGAAATATGAATGTTTTAGTTAGACCACTTTCTTCGCTTTGCGATAGATGGCGCTGTAATAATCACAAACGTGTAAGTACGTGGTATCACGTAACACTCCGTAAGTGCTGACGGTATTTGCTTCGTGATACATTACCTGTGTTAAAATGGACCGTTTACCAATTTCGGAAAAGGTCAATATCGTGTTAACGTATGGCTATTGTGATCAAAATGCCCAACGGGCGTGTGCTATGTATGCAGCTCGGTATCCTGGACGACATCATCCAAGTGTCCAGACCGTTCGCCGGATAGTTACGTTATTTAAGGAGACAGGAAGTGTTCAGCCACATGTGAAACGTCAAACACGACCTGCAACAAATGATGATGCCCAAGTAGGTGTTTTAGCTGCTGTCGCGGCTAATTCGCATATCAATCGCAGACAAATTGCGCGGGAATCGGGAATCTCAAAAACGCCCGTGTTGAGAGGAATGTCATTCCACGTATTGCATTGAGGTTGACGGACATCATTTTGAGCATTTATCGCATCAATGTGCTATTTACAGGTAATCACGCTGTAACAGCATGCGTTCTCAGAAATGTTAAGTTCACAAAGGTACATGTATCACATTGGAACAACCGAAATAAAATGTTCAAACGTACCTACGTTCTGTATTTTAATTTAAAAAACCTACCTGTTACCAACAGTTCGCCTAAAATTGTGAGCCATATGTTTGTGACTATTACAGCGTCATCTTTCACAAAGCGAAAAAAGTGGTCCAACTAAAACATTCACATTTCTTTACGTACTACACAAATATGCAATAAAAAATGGCGGTTCCTATTTAAATAAGGTAGTTGATATCTGTTTGACCTATGGCAGCGCCATCTAGCGGGCCACCCATAGTGCCATCTGGTTTCCCCCTTCAAGCTAGACAAGTTTCGTTCTTTGGAGTTTTTTCGTTTTACGCTTGTTTCGTGAGATATTTGGCCCGGTCACGATCAATGGAGCACCCTTTATATATGGGCGATGCTGGGTACCCAGTTAGATATATATATTTGAGTAAGCAAGTTATACTATATTTAGAAATAAAAAACATGCTTGTTCCTGTAGCTTTCACTATCCACCCCAACAGAGATCTCTTTTACATGATGTCGTTGTGTTTGAACCTTGAGAAAAGCCGTAGAAACCATGATGAAATTTGTAGATAGGTGGAAGTTTACACCCAGATTCCTCTTATCTCACGTTGATGAACCTATGCAATACGTGTGCCATAAGATTCTGCCCAGTCAGAACAGCAAAAGTGTACAAAAAATATTTACAACTAAAATAAACCCAACAAAAGAAACGATTAGGACGAATAATGTTAAGGCAACTAAGAATGTAGTTGATATAGCAACATAAGAGGACAGGAATCAAATACTACGCAACCAGAAACTTTGTAAGGATCGATCAACGATTAGAAGAGTATAAATTGACCTTGTTAGAAATTACTCTAATCTGGAACACTCCACGCAGCTATCCCGCCTGGGGGAGCCGGCTGTCTTGACCACGGCTCTGAGGCGTGTGGTGCGTGTCAGTCACTAGTGTGGGAGTAAAGTCACCTTCTCGGCCATGGAGGCTGTAGATTGAATACAGCTGAAGACAATGAACATTCACTCTGACTTTCGTGCCCTGCGTGACTTGACGAAGATGGGTTTTGAAAGACGAAATGAACCGTTCAATCTTAACGAATTATACTGAGCCGTGCATGGCTCATGTTCCCGCCATCATGTATTTGAAATCCTGTTTTCAACGTACTTCTCCCTCACTACTTTAATTTAAATTTCTACTGACACTGAGTTGCTGCTTTGCATGACCGCTAGCAGCACGTATCGATATATTCCCTCTCGTAGTACCTTTGTTCGACTCCTATTACTTCCCGGTCGTTGTCTGTCATAAGCCCAGTTCGGAGAGAGAGTTCGCGTCGCGAGTTCGGGCTGCCAGTCAGTTGTAACGCGTCTGGAGCGCAGTCCGGACCTGCCAGTCGGGAAGATGCAATGCGGCACTAGTGCAGTCGGGTTGGAACAGTGAGGTCTGCGTAGACGTAGCTCTCCCGACCATTACCGCCACGCATCACTTGAGCCCGGCCACCATCTTGGTGGATCGTCGGTCGGTCGTCGTACCGGACGACGTCTTCTGGCTTGGCTATCGTTCATGAGTCGGCTGTGTGTGTGTGTGTGTGTGTGTGTGTGTGTGTGTGTGTGTGCATCGACTCCCCATTTGTCTTCGTGCGTGCTTGTTACTGTTGGGTATCGTTCAGGTCTTCGTAAGGTGTAGCAGGTTGTGTATGTTGTCGGCGTTAGTTCCTTTGACAAGTTATTTAAAATATTGTCGGCGTACTGCCTCCGAGAGGTCGGTCGTCTCATCGGGTGACGTGTAACCGGATCTCCGAGTGTTTCTGGGCCCCTTCAATTACCACCTTGTAGAACTTGGGTCGGTCCTTTCATGGTGCAGGGATTTCGTTTAGCCAGTGGGCGTGTTTCCTCTGCATGATGTGTCCGAGGCAGTATATCTGTCGTCGTGTATCTGGAGATGAGTGTGAGACGCTCCAGCAGTGCAGTCGCGACGGAGCAGCTGTCGCGGACGGACCAGCAGGAGTTGGTCGATTGCTGCGGACCAGGGAGGACATCTCCGTGCGGTGCAGTCGGTGGGGTCCGCTGCCTGTCCCTGCGCAGTGTCGGAGAGTGTGTGGAGCTGTCCGATCGGTACGAGCTTCGTGGTTCTCCGACCCAGGACGTCGAAGTTGAGTAGTGTGTTTCAAGCATCCAAGCCTCGTCCATTCATGTTGTGGTTCGTTTCAGTGGTTCGCTGTTGGGGACGTTTCCCTGTGAGCAACACCGAGTGTTTGTACATATTTGATTGTGGATAATTAGGTCCGTAACATTTTGTATTTGAGTTCTCAAAATGGTGGCAAGCAAGTCGTTTTGTCGATCCGTCCATGTTGGGTTCCGACGGATCAAGTGTAGTTGGGCTCACCACCTGTCTCACTTAAGAGATCGAGAGCAGACTGACCTCCCTGGAGGCTTCTGAGTGACGTTGTCTTTATTGTCTTTCCCACCGGTGTCTAATTATCTGTTTTCAGCTTCTTAAAATTTAAGGCTTATGGTTATATATTTTCTTAAAAGTTTTGGTAAATTAATTGTGGACTTTCATCCTTGCAACTTATTCTTAAAATTGTCTTCAAGCTTAAACACTGCGTCCTTCTGCCTTTCAAAGATTACAGTAATATGTTTTAAAATTTTGAAACTTCATTGTGACCTTCGGCCATTTGTATTGCACCTAGCATATGTTTGTTCTGTCTACTTTGCCTTGAGGTTTTCTTCCTAGTTGTGATAGATTTTTTAAAATTATTTTATTGCTATTTTAATTGTATTTTTGTCTTGTTGATTTGTTAAGCTTTCTTGTTTGGAGGCCTTCAGCCTTGAAAGAGTTGCATTTGGTAAAGGTTCGGCTATGTGGCGCTTTGGTTGTAAATGTGTTATTAAATTACAATAAATTACAATTAGAAGGTGAAACTGATCCCAACCTTATTTGGCCCTTTCCACAATCCTAATTACCTAAGATGCTCATCGGGTTTAGCGGGCGCTTCATGTACAGTCAGTCAGTCCTGTCACATGAGAGAATTGCTTTGGACTGGAGAAAAAGCTTCTCAGAATCACAGGGGCACACGTACTTTCCTTGACAATGGAAATACAGCTGGGACAGCTGAAGCACACAACTGCAGGTTTGTCATGCAGGAGCTTCCGAGGGTGGTTGAAGGAGTTGAGCGCTATGTGCTCTGTCTACAGGAGGCATACTCTCTTGCTGGAAAAGAGCATTTGCTACCGTCAACACTGTTGGTCACTGATGTTTTAACTGGTATTGCTTGAGGAGCATGATTTATAAGAGCTGTTTATTTTAGGCTTGTTGGAGTTTCCAAACTGAAGCAGATGATGATGTCGCAGTAATAGCTGTTGTCTGGATGTACGAAAGACAAAGGTCGTTTACTTGTTTACAATAGAAAGAATTTTACAAGTGTGGCCTCCGAAGTATTCAACATTGTGCAATATTAAGCACAAACAACGATTACTTCCCTACTCTATTCAAGTATGAACCCCTTCACGTGTCGAAACAAATGTTGCGGTCGATTTGGTAGACCAAACAAAGAAACAAAAGTCATAAGAAGAAATCGTGAGTGGATATGAGTAAGGACTAAATAAATTGAAGACAAGCTAATGAAAAGAGGTGTCAGATTATAAATCCATAACAGAGAAGTGGAAAGTGTGGTAGAAATAATTCATATTAAGATAATTTGTCCTCCGCTGATGAAAGAACACGTCGAATCTGTTCACATACCTGGAATTCATTTAACCCTATACATCTAGTCCTAGTAAGCTGTGATATTTAGTAGCCTATTCGAAAACTAACACACTCCGAATCCATAATTTCGAATATACAATACTGTGAGTCCTTGATGATAACATTTTATTCTAAAACTTGAAAATTTCCAGTTACCTTATGAAAAATTTTTGTTCTAGATTTTCGGGGGAATAATTTTATGATACTGTTTCATTTTATAGCCACTGAATATCTCTGAAATTTTTTGTGGTTTTTCGGCGTACAGCGCATCATCTGCTAGGGCACGAGGGGCTGTCATTAAGAAATAAGGAAATCTTAACCAAAAACATCTGTGTTATGAATTTTACAAACATGAATGTGTGTGTTACGAAAATGTTAATTTGTGGCTGTATTGTGAGACAGTTTTGGCGGGAACGGTATTATGATGATTTCTTTCTTGTACTCGTATCGGTCGACTTAAGTTGCTTCGAAAGTCACAGGATAAGCATTATACCCACTTTGGCAGTAATTCAAATACAACGTATTTTCCCCTTGCCGTGTCTCACAAGGCACACCAAGTATAGTATGAATTTTGTAACCTCTGGTGGAAATTCTGTCGCGTTTAAAACATAGGTCACTGTAGGGTATGTGTTTGTATGTGCGATAAATAGAGAGAGAGAGAGAGAGAGAGAGAGAGAGAGAGAGAGAAAGCATTACTTCTGCTCCGCGTCATGTGACAGTTCTTTAAAGCAGTAAAGAGTGTGCAGTTGCAGAGTATTGAGTGTTCATATACTACGGCTTTGCCTTCCACTAGAGCCTTTAGTATGTGATAATTTTCTTCTAACGTTAATTTACAGATTAAGCTGTTGCCGTGTTAGAGGGTAGTTGTTTTCACATATTAATTTTCCTGCAAAAGTAGATGCGTGCTGCAACTCTTTAGAGCTCTCATGCGTTTTGTGTACGTTGTTCAAAAATGACAGCATGTTCGTCACATATATTTGGACTAGCAAGAGTTGCAAGTAAGTTGGAATATTACAGTATTGCTGAATTTATGTACAGTTCATTGTCAGTTCATAGTTCATTTGTCCCATTTCATTTGCTTCCTTGCTTTATAGTTTGTTGTTGTGTGATGCTTATAGTTTATCCTGTAGGTTTATGTGCGTACGTGGATGAAATATCAAAAGATAGAAGTGTTGCTTTTGGGGGATACTGATATTTTCTCTGTTACTTCACTCTTTTTGGCTTGTCACTTTCATATTTGTCAATGTCAGTCGCTCATAAGATTGCAGATGACATACTGTATGCCGAAAACCCACTACTAAGACTTCAATATGCAAAGACTATAAAATAAAAAGGTACTGTAAATTAATTCACACTTGTATATGGAACCAGAGCATACAACACAGAAACATTTTTCGTAATGTAATGTAAAGCTGTTAATCTTCATGTTTTAAAATAAAGAAACACACTGAGAACATTAGTATTTCGCCGAAGTTAGTTCGGAAAATAAATAAACAGAAATGCTTGCATCAAGGCAGACTCCCAATCTTCCACTGTCACGAATCAACGAAAGAAAACTCAAGTTACAACACTATAGAACTTTATGTAGAATTACAAGCAGTCGTAATTATAAATAATTACTTAATTGAGGTCACAGTCCCCTCGGAGCTGGGAGTGTGTTTTGAGGGCAGCGGTGTGGTACAACGTTGTGGCTAGATCAATGACCTTTGAATGTCTATTGTTCCACTTATTAACACAGAGAAATTCACAGATTAACTGGCTTCAGAGAGGTACAGTTCCTCAGAAGTTTGGTAAAGACAAGGTACTGAAACAGTAAGGAATTCAAGCAATCATTCAGAAAACATGCCACGGAAGAAGATCACCTTCATATACGAAAATAATAGTTAGTGTATGAATTTTCGCATGCGCAGGGAAAAGGGCTTCCACAACGGTAGCGATCAGTGTTTTGTGGGAACACACCCTCTGTGTACATGACACCAAGATATCTCCATAGACACCGAGTTGCGAGCTGCAAACATTGACCAGAAACACCTGGCGTAATAACTAATGCTAGAATAAAGGTTGGCGCGAGCATATTGCTCGCTAGAAAGCAGGCATCGAAACTGGACAATCTGACTTCTGACAAGCTTATTCGCTCCTCATAATATACTGGCACTGTTCAGCGAGGATCACCTCTACTGCACGCTCCAAACTTCTTGTACTTCAGTACAACAGGGCACTGGAAGACCAGATTTTGTCACAGCGATGATACATAACACTGAAATAATATTTTCATATCTCAAGAAAATATAGAAAATAAAGGGAAATAAACACTCACTGTACGTGGGCTACAAGTGCTGATGTGGTGTAATAACATTTATACACTCCTGGAAATGGAAAAAAGAACACATTGACACCGGTGTGTCAGACCCACCATACTTGCTCCGGACACTGCGAGAGGGCTGTACAAGCAATGATCACACGCACGGCACAGCGGACACACCAGGAACCGCGGTGTCGGCCGTCGAATGGCGCTAGCTGCGCAGCATTTCTGCACCGCCGCCGTCAGTGTCAGCCAGTTTGCCGTGACATACGGGGCTCCATCGCAGTCTTTAACACTGGTAGCATGCCGCGACAGCGTGGACATGAACCGTATGTGCAGTTGACGGACTCTGAGCGAGGGCGTATAGTGGGCATGCGGGAGGCCGGGTGGACGTACCGCCGAATTGCTCAAAACGTGGAGCGTGAGGTCTCCACAGTACATCGATGTTGTCGCCAGTGGTCGGCGGAAGGTGCACGTGCCCGTCGACCTGGGACCGGACCGCAGCGACGCACGGATGCACGCCAAGACCGTAGGATCCTACGCAGTGCCGTAGGGGACCGCACCGCCACTTCCCAGCAAATTAGGGACACTGTTGCTCCTGGGGTATCGGCGAGGACCATTCGCAACCGTCTCCATGAAGCTGGGCTACGGTCCCGCACACCGTTAGGCCGTCTTCCGCTCACGCCCCAACATCGTGCAGCCCGCCTCCAGTGGTGTCGCGACAGGCGTGAATGGAGGGACGAATGGAGACGTGTCGTCTTCAGCGATGAGAGTCGCTTCTGCCGTGGTGCCAGTGGTGGTCGTATGCGTGTTTGGCGCCGTGCAGATGAGCGCCACAATCAGGACTGCATACGACCGAGGCACACAGGGCCAACACCCGGCATCATGGTGTGGGGAGCGATCTCCTACACTGGCCGTACACCACTGGTGATCGTCGAGGGGACACTGAATAGTGCACGGTACATCCAAACCGTCATCGAACCCATCGTTCTACCATTCCTAGACCGACAAGGGAACTTGCTGTTCCAACAGGACAATGCACGTCCGCATGTATCCCGTGCCACCCAACGTGCTCTAGAAGGTGTAAGTCAACTACCCTGGCCAGCAAGATCTCCGGATCTGTCCCCCATTGAGCATGTTTGGGACTGGATGAAGCGTCGTCTCACGCGGTCTGCACGTCCAGCACGAACGCTGGTCCAACTGAGGCGCCAGGTGGAAATGGCATGGCAAGCCGTTCCACAGGACTACATCCAGCATCTCCACGATCGTCTCCATGGGAGAATAGCAGCCTGCATTGCTGCGAAAGGTGGATATACACTGTACTAGTGCCGACATTGTGCATGCTCTGTTGCCTGTGTCTATGTGCCTGTGGTTCTGTCAGTGTGATCATGTGATGTGCCTGACCCCAGGATTGTGTCAATAAAGTTTCCCCTTCCTGGGACAATGAATTCACGGTGTTCTTATTTCAATTTCCAGGAGTGTATATAAAAATGAACTACGAAAAGTGTAACACATAGCTGCTTGCAAAGCAAACTAATTAATCTGATGTCGCCAAACTAACTAATGTTTTATTTGTTTCATCAAGCTTTGGCTGAACTGGCGGATGTTAGTAATCTCTGCCATGATATTTAGGGTCAGAGTCTTCTGCGCATCTACAGATCTATACTGGTGAATGTGTATTTTTGCCAGTATACATGTGAACTCGAATTTCTGGCTGCTGAAGACACCACGGGAGTTTTAGCTGTTTAGCAGGTCCGATGCTCAACCTGACCCCATACTTACTGTCATCGGAAAGCTAAAGCTCCCCTTGAAGATGTTCTCCGCAGAAGTGGAGGGTTTCAAAAACAGTTCAAATGGCTCTGAGCACTATGGGACTTAACAGCTGGGGTCATCAGTCCCCTAGAACTTAGAACTACTTAAACCTAATTAACGTAAGGACATCACACACATCCATGCCCGAGGCAGGATTCGAACCTGCCATTGTAGCGGTCGCGTAGTTCCAGGCTGAAGCGCCTAGAACCGCTCGGCCAATCTGCCCGGCTACAAAATAGTCCCGTTTAACTTTTGTGTACTGGTGGATGCTTTCAGGGTAGCATATGCATGATTTTAATTATTGTAGCTGGTCCAAATGCAAATATCCGGTCTACGTACAGTATCAGTATCTTGCACTTTCAGTCCACCGAACACCTTTACTGTCTCCGTGAAGATATGCCAGTCAGACCTGTCAAAAGCGTTTTCCAAAATAATAAAACCGAAGTACATATTCCTCTAGCAAAGGGACCAGCATCCTCGCTTCTTTCAGGAGTGCTAGTCATGCAGGGTTCGCAGGAGAGCTTCTGTAAAGTTTGGAAGGTAGGAGACGAGGTACTGGCAGAAGTAAAGCTATGAGGACGGGGAATGAGTCGTGCTTGGGTAGCTCAGATGATAGAGCACTTGCCCCCGTAAGGAAAAGGTCCCAAATTTGAGCCTCGGTCCGGCACACAGTTCAAATCCGCCAGGAAGTTTCGTATCAGTACCTGGTTAACATCGCAGCCCGAGGAATTTTATGAAACTGCCATTCACCGCCTTGTGTCACAGTGAGACGAGTGTCTCAACACCCAGGTTCAATACTCCTAACATACAGGTATTGGTTTCTGTAATTATGCCTCTGGCTCGTTTCTTTTTGAATGCCCGTTACAATTGTCCAATAATATTTAAAGTCTTTTTCGTTTTGTTAATCTTCTAGGTAATTGCTTTCGTGCTTTATCTGGTGTTTTATGACGGACAAGTAATATCTTTTTCTTCTTCAGTTTGCCTATGACATTCTAGACTTCCCCACCCATTTATATTCCAGTCTCAGTTCCGTACGTTCTTCATATAATTCCTGACCACACTCTATCTAAACCTGTTTACCCTCTTTTACGTTTGCAGCCATCTCTCATTGTTACTGAGTACATCTTGTGATCAGATTTTTCTACGATCTATGTTTCTTAGGTACTTAATTGTTCTTGGTATTTATTTTAATTTACCTTGCTTTTACTGTGTTTGAACCCCAGTTACCAACTGTTCATTGGCTCCTTGCTACACTGATCAGTTTATATTAATTTCTTATTTAGTTTCCTATTTTGTGACTGTGTAGACTTTCCAGGCGTACTAACAGATCAAATTCTTGTCGGGTCTTCAGCCAGATAAAACTGTCAGTTGCGAACAATATTTCCCCAGTCCACCTGTTGGCCGTCATCAGGTGAGGAAAGCTAAGTCACTCTCGTGAACGTCGGATCTTTTATAAGCAGCGAAGGTGCAAAATCGCATGCGCTGAGGTAAGGAGCAGGCGCTCAAACGTTGTTGCTGACCCTGGTGCACGAAGACTTGCAGCATCTCCAGTAGCGCATACTGACAAAAAACAATATATCGTAAAGGTTAACACTCATAGCCGGCCTATTCAGATAATGTTGTTTCTTCATAACTGATAAAATAGGATTCCAAGTTTTGCTTAGCTGGTATCCAACACCAGACTTAATGATACACTACAGTCCATTAAAATTGCTACACCAAGAAGAAATGCAGATGACAAACGGGTATTCACTGTACCAATATATTATATTAGAACTGCCATGTGATTACATTTTCATGCAGTTTGGGTGCATAGATCCAGAGAAATCAGTACCCAGAATAACCGCCTCTGGCCGTAATAACGGCCTTGATACACCTGGGCATTGAGTCAAACCGAGCTTGGATAGCGCGTACATGAAACTTCAAACCCATACCACAGTTCATCAAGAGTAGTGACTGGCGTATTGTGACGAACCAGTTGCTCGGCCACCATTGAACAGACGTTTTCAATTGGTGACAGATCTGGAGAATGTACAGGCCACGGCAGCAGTCGAAAATTTTCTGTAACCAGAAAGTCCCGTACAAGACCTGCAACATGCGGTCGGGCATTACCCTGCTGAAATGTAGGGATTCTCAGGGATCGAATGAAGGGTAGAGCCACGGGTCGTAACACATCTGAAATGTAACGTCCACTGTTCAATGTGCCGTCAATGCGAACAAGAGATGACCGAGACGTGTAACCAATGGCAACCCATACCATCACGCCTGGTGATACGCCAGTATGGCGATGACGAATACACGCTTCCAATGTGCGTTAACCGCGATGTCGTCAAACACGGATGCAGCCACTATGATGCTGTAAACAGAACCTGTTTTCATCCGAGAAAATGACGTTTTGCCATTCGTGCACCCAGGTTCGTCGTTGAGTACACCGTCACAGGCGCTCCTGTCTGTGATGCAGCGTCAAGGGTAACCGTAGCCATGGTCTCCGAGCTGATAGTCCATGCTGCTGCAAACGGGGACGAACTGTTCGTGAAGATGGTTGTTGTCTTGCTGACGTCCCCATCAGTTGACTCAGGGATCGAGACGTCGCTGCACGATCCGTTACAGCCACGAGGATAAGATGCCTGTCTTCTCGACTTCTAGTGATACGAAGCCGTTGGGATCCAGCACGGCGTTCCCTATTACCCTCCTGAACCCACCGATTCCATATTCTGCTAACAGTCTTGGATCTCGACCAACGTTAGCAGCAATGTCGCGATACGATAAACAGCAATCGCTATAGGCTACAATCCGACCTTTATCAAAGTCGGAAACGTGATGGTAAGCATTCCTCCTGCTTACACGAGGCATCACAACAACGCTTCACCAGACAACGCCGGTCAACTGCTGTTTGTGTATGAGAAATCGGTTGGAAACTCTCCTCAAGTCAGCACGTAGGTGTCGCCACCGGCGCCAACCTTGTGTGAATGATCTGAAAAGCTAATCATTTGCATACCACAGCATCTTCTTCCTGTCGGATAAATTTCGCGTCAGTAGCACGTCATCTCCGTGGTGTAGCAATTTTAACGGCCAGTAGTGTATTATCTGTTAGTCTGATTTCGACACATTTTTTAAAAATACCATGCCAGTAACACTAGGTGTTTGCAGTTACTTTTGTCTCATTGTATAGCAACCTATGTTCCTCTGTAAAACAGTGCTCAGCCACCTCACATTTGTCATGTTGTAATAATCACGTATGGCGATGATGTTCAGCACATCTGTCACTGACGGTACAAACAGTTCGGCCAATGTATGTTTTACCGCACTGACAAAGTTTTTAATAAACGCCAGGATTTCTCAAACCTAACTCATCGTTAGTAGAGCCCAGAAATGCTGTAATCTTTGCTGGCGGACGGAATACACATCTGATTTCGCATTTCGCTATCTTGGCAGAACGTTCCCAGCATATAGAAGGAAAGGCACACAGTTAAAAGTGTTCTCGGCTGGTTTAGGTAACGGTACAAACTCAAATGCCCGTCGAATTTGTATTTCCGTATAGCTGTCACGATTAAACACGTCATGAAGATGGTGCCAGATTTGTGCTAAATTCTCAGCATCCGAGATAGCATATGCTCATTTGACCTAAGTCTGTAGAACACCTGTACGTCAAAACGATGGATGATAGCTGGTAGCATGCAAATACCTAATAGAATCTGTCGGATTCCTATTAACTCTGTGTCCAAAAGTTCCATCACCATTTCTTACAAAGCAGTACATCAAGAAATGGTAACTTCCTCTCCTTTTCAATCTCCATCGAGCATCTGATGTTACAATGATGACAATTAAAATGGTCCAATAACCGGTACAAAGAATCTATTCCATATGGTCAAACAAGAAATGTATTGTCAATATACCTCAAAAAATAAGTAGGCTTCAAAAAAAAAGTTTTCAGTGCCATATCCATAAAAATATTAGACTATGATGTATAAAGAACTCCCCACTGTCACACCGTCAGACTGTTCAAATTATATATCAATGAATAAAATATAGATGGACATCAGTAAATAACGGCAGGGCTTCGTCATTTCCATATCTAGTTTTTCATTATCTAATATCTGTGACTCTTCAAGAGGAACCCGAGTAAAAAGAGACACCTTATCGAAACTGACAAGTAAATCAGAGGGATCAAGAGGAAACGACTTTAAATCCTGAATAATATCCATGGAATAGGAAATATGATGTTCACATTTACCAACTTGTGGTCTGACGATTGACGCTATATATTTTGCGAAGTTGTAATTCGGCTGACTCTAATCACTACCTATCAGGCGTAACGGGAACCAATATTTATGTAAATTCGGAAATATGTATAATCTAAAAGTCGGTGGAGCCTAATTACTACCAATCAGGCGTAACGGGACCCCATATTTATGTATATTCGGAAATCCGTATAATCTAGATGTAACCGTCGCACCAGGACGAAGTTTTTTTAATAATGTCTTCTTCAGAAGTGATGTTGCTGTTCGTTATATGCGATATGTGGGATCTTTCTGTAATATACGGTAAGACGTATCCTTAATTAAATAATACATCTTATTCACATAATCGGCCTTGGAAATAAAAGCTCCAGTGTTGCCTTTGTCTGCTGGTAAAAATTAATAACTCAGGTTCCTAATTGACCGAATAGCTGCCCGTTCAGGGTTTTCTTCTTCTGCAGAACGGCCATTCTGTCATTTCGTACAGTAATTCATTTTATCTAACAAACTATGTAATCCGTTCTTTCAAAATATATTCCTTCTACACTCCTCCAACATTTTCTATGGCTTCCTATATTATATTTAAATTGTATAACTCTTTTTTGATAAGTTCTACTCCATTTTCCACTTTATCTTCAATGGTTCGAGAGAAGGCCTTGGATATTTCAGTGTTGAATTTCAGCACACCTAAGATTCTTGCCAGGTGTCTTCTTTTAACTCTGGTTTGTATATCTACCACCAACAGATTTTGATCTATATGTAAATATTGCAGGGTGTAGTATTTAATTCCAGGTACGTTGTGAGATCTGCCAACTCCTGATTTTGATCTATATTTAAATATTGCAGGGTGTAGTATTTAATACCAGGTACGTTAAGAGATGAAAGTTATCAAAGCAGCTGGTGATCTGAGACTGGAGAGAGAGGAAATCTTACTGGAGAAGCTGAACTCAAAACCGATGAACTAAATGAACACACAAGTACATAAAGAGACGAGGGAATCCAAATAATTTCAGCTGAAGATGAGGATGTTATAAAAAAAAATTGTATGTTAAGTAAACCTCTGCTCAGCCCGAACGTTTTATGCTACGGTGCTTTACTGAGCTTCACCCTATTGGTGGTGTATGACCTTGCCTTCCTCTGAAGTCTCACCCCGTCAGTAATAGGGGACCTACTATTTAAAATGGATTGTCAACCACAGCGCTGCTTGGCATTTTTTCATCTTAAGATATGGTTCCCAGAGGTCAAAGAAGGATGAATGTTGAACACAGCACGAGGACTGACTAATTACAATTAATGAAATCTAATTTGATAGGGAAAAGTTATAGGAATTTGAAAATATGTGTGTTAATGAAACACAGACAAATATAAGTTTATCACAACTGCAGATGTAAATCACAAGTAAATGCACGAATGACAGAAGCAGAAGCAAATTAATCTTCACTTATTTTATACAGGCCCACCTGTCACAAAAACTCCGAAACTAGTACAGTTTACCTGTTGAAGACTGAAACTAAACACTGTTTTATTAATTTTTTCTAGAAATAGATTACATATATAATATTTAGCTTCCTTGCCACTGTTACCGCGAACAGTCGTAATAAATACATCAGTTTTTAGTCAAGTCGTATTGTAAATAGCGCCTTGGACAATGAAGAATTTTAGTTGACGACAATTTCTGAACTTAGTGCTGTCTTTAACCAAGGTGCCACTGTAGTCAATACGGTTCCCCCCCCCCCCCCCCCCCCCGTAGCAACAAGAACTTCTGTTACTGCTGCAGCCACCAGAAAAGTATTCTTGTCTCACTTGATGCACATCTAGCGTAGGCTATTATTCTTGTCTGCATTGCCAAGAGACAACAGTTTTAAAAATTAGAGATCGATTTTGGGAACTTAAAGGATGCTCTTGTGCGGCTAGTGGTTTCTCAGTGCAAGTAAGTACACTTCACTAACTCTATGTGGTTACACTCATCTCGCCCGAGCACTGCGGTTCGTCAAACTCATTCATTTATCAGAAAAACCGCTGTTCTCGCAATTAACACTCCACGGCACGTATGACACGCCTAGAGTCGAAACTTGCTATGATCGACGTCGTGATAATCGAAAGAGTGGGTGAGAAGTTCGCAGATCTCTACAGAAAGGATTGTGTTACTTTGCTCCATGACAGAAAGTTCAATACATTTTACTGAGCAGCGAGTACAATGCAGTATGCAAACAGAGATGAACTTAGGTTACTGCCTTGGTTCCGATCTTGTGAAACGCAGTTTAATCTTCAGTCAGTTACATTTTATGACAGCTGTCTGTAAGGTCATGCGGAAATATTGTCCGCCTCTATTGCTGCTGAAGATGTGGTGGTACGTGGCAGTACAAGTGTGTGTGTGTTTGTGTGTGTGTGTGTGGTGTGTGTGTTGAGCGACTGTCTGTTCTGGACGACAAATGCGTGATGTATTGCGGATTGCGGCAGTGCTGATCCAGTTTGACAACGGTGTTAACATCATGAACATCTGTGTATATCACGGGAATAACGCGTTAGACAGCTAGAGATAATTCCGATGGTGTCACTCGCACTGGGTACGCTCAACACGAAGGTCCGTGAAGAGCAGCAGCAGAAACTGCTGGTAGCAGGGCACAACTGAAGACTCTATCTGACTTCGAACAAATATGTTAACCTATTTAAAATACTGTTTCCCTCAATATTGAAACTTATTGTAACAGATAGAAGATTAAAGAAGTAAAAAAAAAAAAAAATGGTTCAAATGGCTCTGAGCACTATGAGACGTAACTTCTGAGGTCATCAGTCCCCTAGAACTTAGAACTACTTAAACGTAACTAACCTAAGGACATCACAAACATCCATGTCCGAGGCAGGATTCGAACCTGCGACCGTAGCGGTCGCGCGGTTCCAGACTGTAGCGCCTAGAACCGCTCGGCCACACCGGCCGCCAAAGGAGTGAAATTTAACTAGTAAACTATAGTAAGTTTTAGGTAATACACCTTCTACATCAAGTCTAAATTTCCATTTAGCCTCAAAAACCAGATTTAACTAATGTGGAAGAGCTTTTAGAAAGTAATTAAGTAAAGTGAAAATGTACAGCAGTCAATATGCCGCGAGCCCGTATTTCGTGATAAGAGCACACACTTCGGTTTACTGTACGATGACGAAAATATTAATGTGGTGCTCGAGTTTCAGTGGTTAGGTGTTGGAATGCTAATCATTTCTTTAAACCGTGTCATCGAAAAAGGTCGCTGCTGTTACTGAGAGGGCTTCTTACAGGCATGCATACTCAAATGCAGAGGTATGTAAACCCGCAGAATACGGCACTGCGGTCGGCAACGCCTATATAACACAACAAGTGTACGGCGCATTTGTTAGATTGGTTGGTGCTGCTCCAGTGGCAGGTTATCAAGATTATGTAGTTTGAACGTGGTGTTATAGTCGGCGCACGAGCGATGTGACACAGCATCTCCAAGATAGCGACGAAGTGGACATTTTTCCGTACGATCATTTCACGAGTGTGCCGCAAACATCAGTAATCGGATAAAACATCAAATATCAGACATCGCTGAGGCCGGAAAAGTACGGGACCAACGACTGAAGAGAATCGTTCAACGTGACAGAAGTGCAAGCCTTCCGCAAACGGCTGCAGATTTCAATGCTGTGTCAGCGTGCAAACCATTCAACGAAACATCGTCGATACGGTCTTTCGCAGCCGAAGACCCACTAGTGCACTCCCAACAAAAAACTTTAAGCTCCGCCTCGACCCGTCAACACCGACACTGGACTGTTGACGACTGGTAAAACGTTGCCTGGTCATACGAGTCTCGATTCAAATGTTATCGAGCAGATGGATGAGTACGGGTATGGAGACAACCTCATGAATCCATGGACCCTGCATGTCAGTGGGAGAGTGTTCAAGCTGGTGGAGGCTCTGAAATGGCATGTGGCGTATGCGGTAGGAGTGATATGGGAGCCCTGATACGTTTAGATACGACTCTGACAGGTTACCCGTAAGTAAACATCCTGTCTGATAACCTGCATCCACTCATGTCCATTGGGAAAATCCAGCAAAACATTGCCGCGCCCTCAAGTCCAGAATTGCTGCAGAGTGGCTCCAGGGACACTCTTCTGAGCTTAAAAGCTTCCGTTGGCCACCAAACTCCCCAGACCTAAACATTGTTAAACATATCTGATGTGCCTTGCAAGGTGATGTTCAGAAGAGATGCCCACCCCATCGTACTCTTAAGGATTTATGGACAGCCCTGCACGATTAATTGTGTCAGTACCCTCCAGCACCACTTCAGGCATTAGTTGAATCCATGTCACGTCGTGTTGCTGCACTTCTGCTTGCTCGCGGGGGCGCAACACGATATTAGGAGGAGTACTAGTGTATGAAAACGACGACACAAACCCTTATTACCAAAATTAAATCTTGAGGAGACCGTAAAAAAATATAAAAGCCTTCATATATTGGATGCAGGTGCTACTAAATTTGGTGCTTCCAAAGAAATACTGGAAACTGTATCCGCCTTATACAACACGCAGACCGTTTATTTTGTTTCATCCCTGTGTGTGCCATTTTCGGTTTCTTATTGTTCTGCCTCAAAGATTTTTGTGACACGTTATCTTGTGCAGGCCCTTATGATTTCAATTAAAGCCGTTTCTTTAGAAAGAGGAGTAAAGTTAAGTTAAATATTATAACAGTGTGTAAAATTTTCCAAACAATATATTTAAGATATAATTCGTCGTGACTCAGATAAGTAGTACGTGAATTAAAGTGAAATTGTCACACCTATGTATTACTTAAACCGCTTAAGTTCAGTTCTTAAGAAAATTTTTCTGTAAAATAACAAAGAACTACTGAAATATCATTGAGTAACAGACAAATAAATAAATTGTTTCTTGTAAAAGGCGAATATTTGCTCCATAAGTAGTATCATTTGCCTTTTAAACAATAATATCTTGGAACGCAATGCAAGTGGCGGGCACACACTAATAACCGTCGGTGACCAAATAATGTGCGATCAATCTTAAGAAAAAGGCTGAATTTCGGCCCTCCAATACTATAAATGAGAAAGAGATCAGGTTTCAGACAATAACACGATAATACTTGAACGCTTCTCAGTATGTGGTATGATGGATGCATGTAGGGAAAAACTGGTATGATGGATGTAGGTAGGGAAAAATTATTATCACCTGCAGATGTAGAACTATAATGAAAGCTAGTTAAGAGGAGGAAGGGAAAAATATTAATAGGACGATAACGGACATATTAATGAAGAAAAACGGTTTTATCGAGAAAAGAAGTGGGCAATGCAACACTTGGTTCAGTGTAGTGCAGCTTGCGATTATCAGGAAATTTGGGTTCGAGTCCCGATCTGGCACAAATTTTTATATGTCACTAGTACGTCTATACATAATGTAGCTGATGTCAAAGAATTCGCAGTCACAAAGTATATTCCGAAAATATGGTTGTATTTGAACTTTTGCATACGCTAAGAGCTATAGCCTGTGACAACATTGAAGGACTATCATTGCCTGGGTCTATATTAACTCCTCAAAAGCTTCTACGCTACTTTGGTAACAGAGTTCTGTTCCTGGAAACACAATTCAATTCTTTACGTTAGCTCTGAACACTTCTCATGCAGCTGCAGCATTTGGTTTAAGCAAGCTATCTTAAGGAATACATATTTTGAGTTGCATCGGTTCATATTAAAGATAGTTGCTCTTCGACACAATTAGGATCATTCCGGTATGCACAGCTTTTCCACGGTTTGGAGCCGGGTACAGTAGTCTGCAAATTACAACTCCCATTATAATAATCTCATGCAGAAAACATCATCCGGTAAGATGGGAGAGATATTGCAAAACACATTTTTTGCCAGTCTGCACATAATATTTAGCACGGACGACCACAATCCGCAGCGTAGCAAGTGAAGAATATGGAAATGAAGGCAGAGAGAAAAATGAAATTAAGATACTAGTGTCGTTTTCGGCCATATCAGTCACCGTTATAGGCATGTTTCGAAATACATTCGTTCAACGCTACAAATACGGTAATGTCTACTATTGCACAACAGCTAAAGTGATATCATCGTACAATGTATTGGTCACCCCATCAAAAGAGCACAGGTGTCGCTTAGGAGCACTGTAGGTGGTGCAGATCTGGTACCAATTCTCACGTGACCCTCCACTTCTAACGCAAGTCATAGCAATGAAGTGGAGTATACATGACAGTCGGATGTATAGAACCAGCTGAGGTAAGGTGGTTCGACGTGGAAACGCCAAAGATCCACAGAAGGAAACTATCGTGTCTGGCTGAGCGCACGGGTACACCATATGTAAAATTGCCCCCTTTGTTGATGTATCAGCGACTGCTATACAAAGTGTCTACAGGATACGGCGTACCATACACGATCATGTAACACGACATAAGAACATTGGTCGCAAAATGAACCCAATCGCTATGGACGGGAGACGAGTAACACTCCTGAGAGATGACAATCGGTTTCTAATCCAAGAGGAATTGCAACTGTCAGTGACTGCAGTTCAATACTAACTAATTTCCGAGCGGACATTGAGGAAGGAACGGCATGGAGCGAACATTTGCAGTCGAGCACCTCGGAAAAGGTCACTGCATAAAGCGACACTTACGGCTAACTTCAGTGGATCAAGCAACGTAGAAAGCATATAGTAGCTATATGGAGACGCGTATTGTTCCGCCGAGTTGAGCTACGGCATACCTCTTCCCAAATGACGTACGCTAACGAGTGCACCGACGGTCAAGTTAGACGTCGAACCCGTAAAACGAGGCAGGTTCATAAATGATTTGTACCAGAAGTTTACATAAACAAAGTGTATTTGAAAAACGGTTACCAGGTATAGTTGATATACTTGTTAACTGTTTTTCTAAACACAGTAATTTCCATCCCGTTCAATGCACGTACTGAGACGTGGCACAAGTTTCTTTATGCGCTCCGCTAAGAACTCTCTCGCCACATCCTTCGTGCACATCCGAACCTCTTTCTGCACCTGCTCCTTTGTCGAAAATTTAATTCCACTCTTTTTCTTCTTCGGGGAAGTGAAAAGATGATAACATGAAGGCGCCAAGTCAGGGCAATGAGGAAAATGGTTCAAAACATCTCATCGAAACGAGTCCAAGAGCGCCTTTCTGGCTGTGTGAGATCGGGCGTTGTCGTGCACCAAGGACATTCCTCTCGTCAGCTGTCCTCTCCTTTTGTTCTAATTCCCCGTTTTTTGGTCTCACAATATCGATCTCCACCTGATGCAGAAATTCGAGGATAATGATGCCTTTCTGTACCAAAACACCAACGCCATAATTTATTTCCCGAAATTGCGAATTTTTTGGCAGATGGGGAATTGGTGTGACGCCACTGTGACGACTTTTTGTCTCATGCTTGTAGTGAGCCTTCCACGTTTCATCTACAGTCACGGTATACCTCATAAAACCCTCAGCCTCCAATTCTAGCCGTTCAAGAAACTCGAGTGCACTATTGGTCCGATTTTTATTGTTCTGCTCTGTAAGCTGTTTTGGGACCAATCTTGCGCGCAATTTCTTGTATCCCTGCGTTCCTGTGAGTGTCTCGTATAAGAGAGTTCTGTAGAGTAGCGGATAAAAAGCAGAAATTTCATCTACTGTCAATCGGCGGTCTTCACATACAATTTGCTCTAGGTTTCGTATCTCATCAGTCAAAATGGAATATCTTCCACTCCTCTGTTCGTCATGAACATTTGCTCTGCCTCCACCAAACTCCCTACACCACCTAAACACGTAGATCTTTGTACAAAGAAATGACAAATGGCAAGATGTTCAACCGGATGCTGTAATGGTGCTCCAATGAATTTTTGACATCCGAACCTAAAAAATTCACATTCGCAGTGGCAAATAAATGCCGTCATGCTAGAAACTCAAAATTTTGAACCATTATCATTTTGTTTTGTATTTAGTTTGCGACTGTTAATGAGTAAAATAGGTTCTCTATAGTACATAGGTTAAGCGATATTGGGATTATTTTGAAAAGTTGTCTGGGTGAATCTTACTGAGTTGGTGAAACGTGTGGGTGTATCTGGAAGAGAAACCGTTTGTGATTTATGAGGAGAATAAAATTTATTTCTTTTATGACACTCTACAAATCTTGATAGTGAGTTGCAAATAAACTTTTTAAGTACAATTTTTTGCATAAAACAGCAAGTGACAGCTGTGATCAGCTTCTAGGAAAGATATATCGTTGCTGTTTGAAAAAGAAAACGAAGTTGCAAATTAGCACCTTAAATGACTATGGAAGATGTTTATTGCCACCATTCTCAATAAAGGAAGCGCTGTGGACGTGTGGGCAGACAGACAACTGCAGCTGCTAATGCATCATGCAGACTTCTAACTAACAAATTTACTGTTTGACATTTTTTATTTTTGTAATTCCAGAGGAGCTACTACTCTGAAAATTGGTTTGGCAAGTACTTATTGGAATTTGACGGTCTTATTAAGAAACCTGGGATTGAACCATGGAAATTTGTAGATAGCTATGTGAAAGATTATACAGCCAAGATCAAATGAAAAACTGGTTTGTATATGAATGTATCTTCACTGAAATTAGTTGTAATTGAAGTCGTGGTAGGATGTGAGAAGTATCTGTTGATGAAGAAGGCAAACCAGGATGGGTTGAAGAAATATTTTCCAAGTACCAGAAATAAGGTAGGGTTCTGCAGCAAAACCATACCAGCTTTGTTAAATAGTGTTACAACGGGCAAGTTGATGGCATACTCATAAGTCAGTACTGATTTGTGAAGGAATAGGTAGGGGTAAAGCAATTTCAGAACAGAAGTTTTTATATTCGTACTCCTTCCTTCTGTAGTTACGTGGAACCCAACATACAAGTACTATCATTTGCTGCTAAGGTACTACCATTTTCATCTATACTAGTAGACTTCAGAGAGGAAAATGCTATGAGATAAGTTTGTTTCTATATTGTGAGAAGAAACGGTCTTTCAAAAAAGTGAAACATGTTCTGCCTTTTTAACTGATGGTGCTGATGTATTAGCACCTGTAACTGAGCCGTGCGCGGCTCGTGTTCATGCCGTTTTGTCATCTTCTCTTTACGGTACTTTTCTTATTCGATTTACTGGCGTCACTGACCTCCTCTCTTACATGCAAGTGAGTGGCAGCAGCAGCGCTTATCAATAAGAGCCCTGTCGTATTATCTTTGAAGTGCCCGCTAGTATATCCGGCTCGTCGTGTGTCGGGAGTTAAGTGGGGGACGGAGCGCCATTGAGGCGCAGACAGCCATTGCTTGCCGACCGCTGCCCACACACATGAACTGTCCGTCGGAAGGAGATAGGAGCGGGAACGACCGCTGGTTGGTCACTAGGTTGGTAGTCTCCCTGGGCGTCCTATATTTGGTCTTTTGGCCGTTTCTGGGCCTCGTCGGTCATCTTGCCGCACGTGGCACGGTCCATTCCTCGTGCAGAGATGTCGTCGCTCAAGGGCAAGAGTTACCTCTGCATGCGTGGATCCGAGCCAGTGTGCCCGTGTCGCCATGTCTCCGAGTTCCGAATGGACATCGAGTTGAGTCGGGCTGGAGCTGCACTGAGCTTCGGACAACCAAGACTCGCCCGACCGTTGCCGCCACTCACAACTTGAGTGGGGACGACCTTGGTTGGTCGTTCGGTCTGTCGTCTCATCGGACGACGTGAATTTGGTCGCCATCCGCTTATGGAAACGCCCTGTGCTTGTGACTTGTCCTTTCGCCATGTTGTTCCACGGTGATTGGCTTTAGGATTGTCGCAGTTCTTGGTGCAAGTGTTTACGTGGAACTGTGTGTAGCTGCTGTGATTTCCGCTGAGCAGATGAATGCTGTCTGCGTACTTGAACAGGCAGTTGGTCGGTTGTGACGGAGCAGCGAGCAAGTCTCCACGGCCTGTAGTTCGACAGCTTGAAGTTGTTCTCCTTTCCTTTTTCTTTGAGTGGTTAATGTGCCTTTGTTTAGAAGCCTATTATTAAGACATAGTCCTGCTAGATCCTCACCCTCACTCAGGTGAACTTGAGTTTTGAAAATACCGTTAAATTTCTTATTAGCGTAGGTGGCTTAAGGGCATTTTTCCCGCAAGGTATATTCCGAGTACCTCACTGCTGCACACAACGTCTTGTTGAAAATATCTATTTAAAACTGAATTGTAATGAATGAATGAATGTGTAGTTTTTCTAGCTCTCGATCATTAATTTAAGAACTTAGCCTCCGTTTCGTTATGTCATATTTTGTTTATAAGCAATAAACTTAACACAAGGTTATTGATGGGTTGTTGGGCAATTTTAAGCGCTTTCCTTCTTCCTGAGAGAAAGACTCGTGCTCCCCTTGGCTCTCCCACATGGTTGCTACATTCCATAGCCTAAAAAATCTGCAACTCGAGATTGAAAGGATCTCTTCGTACGATCACATTTTGAATTTTATAGTAAAAATGGTTCAAATGGCTCTGAGCACTATGGGACTCAACTGCTGAGGTCATTAGTCCCCTAGAACTTAGAACTACTTAAACCTAACTAACCTAAGGACATCACAAACATCCATGCCCGAGGCAGGATTCGAACCTGCGACCGAAGCGGTCTTGCGGTTCCAGACTGCAGCGCCTTTAACCGCACGGCCACTTCGGCCGGCTTTTATAGTAAAAACCTCACTGGTAGTCAACTGCTGCATGTGGTTGCATGCACTTTGCAAAGTAACATTTCCTCCCTCTGACATGTGTGGCCTTTCTTTGGTTTGGGGTGGAGGAATATATCTAACTGCTATATATTCCAGAGCCCTACAGTTACTCAACGCTCAAAGAATAATTCATTTTCAACCCAGTGGAAACGTCTGCCAATTGTCGCATAAATACACGACATCCCAGAATTTTCTCAATGGATATTGGTTAAAATTGTGTAATAGTTCCCTAAATAAGCATCTAACTTTGTGCTAACAATAGTTTTTGTCTATGTGCAAAACTAAAATACAGAGGGTTTATTTAAGTTCCGGGAAGTAAATATTGTGTTCTAATTTTGCTATATACTTTTAACATTAAATAAAAAATATCTTGCGTTGCTTTTCAGTCATCACATTAATCATCAGACCTCAATGTTCCCACTCAAATAACTTTAAACTACTAATGAGCACGACGAATCCTGGTAAATACCATTTTTCCATATTCCTAAAATAAATGAAACAATCAGTAATTTAATAAGTATTTACAATAGTTTTCGACAGAGAAAATGGTCTCTCGCAAAATAAAGTACGTCGGTCTGATAGCTAGGCAAAGCAGAGACAAGTGTGTAAATACTGTTTTTAAACTCCTCGTAATATTGTCCGGGGATCATGACATTCGATGTAGACAACTCCATAGTAAAACTGCCGTCGTCACAGTCACTCCTACGGCCAGGTACTGGATTCCTCAGCAAGATGAATTACAGCATTGTCGCGTATTATTTCTACCAGAATATTAGAGGGACTAGTATAAAATTTATCTGCCGCTTTTAATATAACTGCGCAGCCAAGACACATTTTCCTAGACATCTACATAGCTTTGTACCTTAATAAAGGAAACTGAAGAGGCGTATGGGTCACCAGTATAATTGCATCGTCACACGTGATAGTTATGATTAGAAAGCGTATCTCTCGCAACGTGGAACGATAAGTTGCCATTGCTGAGTGACTGTAGCAAGTCACAAAATGACTTAGGCATAATATCTAGGCGATGCACCGAATGACATCTTACTCTACCAGTTGAAAAATTTACCTTAATGCGGATGAATAGGATAAACAAGCCTGTAGCTTTTGAATAGAGCATTAGTGGTGTGCTGCCTAACTCATTTACAGCGATGAATTATCTAGACGTAACGTCACAAAGTGATATGAACTGGAACGAGGGTCAGGTTGGTAGTAGGTTAGGCCAGTTCTCGACTTCATTTTATTGGGACAATTTTGGGGAAGGTTAGCTCATCTGTAAAAGAGAATGTGTGTAGAACAGTAGGACGACAAATTCTTGAGTTCTGCTCGAGTGTCTGGGATCCCCACCAGGTCGGATTGAAGGAAGACATCGAAGCAATTCTGAGGAACCGTACTACATTTTGCTACTTTTATTACTGGTAGATTCGGTCAGGACGCAAGTATTGCAGAGGTGCTTCATGAAGTCAAATGGGAATCCCTGGAGGAAAGATGATGTTCTGTTTGCGAGGCACTATTGAGGAAATTTAAAAAACCAGGCATTTGAGGCCGGCAGCAGAATGATTCTACACTGAAGAGCCAAAAAACAGCTACACCTGCCTAATATTACGTACGGCCCCCGAGATCATTCAGAAGTGCCGCAAAACTACGTGGCATGGACTCGACTAATGTCTGAAGTAGTGCTGGAGGGAACTGACACCATGAATAATACAGAGCTGTTCATAAATCGGTAAGAGTACGAGGCGGTGGAGATTACTTCTGAATAGCACGTTGCAAGGCATCCAAGACATATTCAATGATGTTCAAGTCTGGGGAGTTTGGTGGCCACCGGAAGCATTTAAAGTCAGAAGAGTGTCCCTGAAGCCACTCTGTAGCAATTCTGGACTGTTGGGGTGTCACAATGAGCTGCTGGAATTGTCTAAGTCCATCGGAGAGCACAGTCGACCTGATTGTATGCAGGATATCATAGAGGATGCTTACGTGCGTGTTACGTGTCAGAGTAGTATTTAGACGTATCAGAGGTCCCATATCTCTCCATATGTGTAAGGCCCACACAATTACAGAACCTCCACCAGTTTGAACAGCCCCCTGCTGTTACGCAGGGTCCATGCATTCATGAGGTTGTCTCCAAACCTTTACACGTCCATCCGCTCGATACAATTTGAAGCGAGACCCGCCTGACTAGGCATCAAGTTTCTATTCGTCAACAGTCCAATGTCGGTTTTGACGCAGCGCGGGTAGCCGCGCTGACTTAGGCACCTTGTCACGGTCCATGAGGCTCCCCACGTTGGAGGTTTGAGTCCTCCCTCGTGCGTGCGTACGAGTGTTGCCCATAGCGTAAGTTAGTTTAAGTTACATTGAGTAGTGTGTAGACTTACGGACTGATGACCTCAGCTGTTTGGCCTCATAAGACCTTACCACAAAATTCCAAATATTTTTCGGTGTAACGGGCACAGTCGAGGTGTAAAGCTTTGTGTCATGCAGTCTTCGATTCGAGAGTACACGAGTGGGCCTTCGGCTCCGAAATCCCATATCGATGATGTTTCGCTGAATGGTTCGCACGCTGACATTTGTTGATGGCCCAGCGCTGAAATCTGCTGCAATTTGCGGAAAGGCTGCACTTCTGTCACATTGAATGATTCTCTTCAGTCGTTGTTGGTCCCATCCTTGCAGGATCTCTTTCCGACCGCCGGGGTTGCGGATATTTAATGTTTTACCGGATTCCTGATATTCCCAGTACACTCGTGAAATGGCCGTACGGGAAAATGCTCACTTCGTTGTTTTCTCAGAGATGCCATGTCGCATCGCTCGTGCGCCGACTATGACACCACGTTCAAACTCACTTAAATCTTGATAACCTGCCGTGTAGCGGCAGTAAACGATCTAACAACTATGCCAGACACGTGTCGTTTTATATAGACGTTGCTGCCAGCAATGCCATATTCTGCCTGTTTACATATCTCTGCATTGGAATACGCCCATACCAGTTTCTTTACCGCTTCAGTGTATTTCCACCAACGTACACCTCGGTAAAGGACGACGAAGATAAGATGAAAGAAATCAGGGCTGGTTTTCCGGTCGCTTTACTTGCGAGTGGAACAGGGTAGGAACTGACTGGTAGTGGTACGTGGTATCCTCAATCATGCACGGTACAATGGCTTGCGGAGAAGGGCTGTAATGTTGTTGTAGATAAAATATTAATGAAGTAGGTAACAGAAAAAAATATGCAACGAAAAGTCTGTAGCTAACGCTTACCAAGAGAAATTGTAACACATCTAGGTAATGGAGGAATCGGTATTGGTTAAGTTAATGAGAAGACTAAATATCTATCATACGAATTTGAGCTAAAGGAGGATCTTAGAGAAGAACAGCACAGATTACTGTAAGAAGAAGATAGTAAGTAAAGGAGGATATTATCACATCTGTCGCAAGATTGAAAAGTTGCAAGATTTCCGGGCAGTCAGATATTAAATCTCTGCTAACAACGAAAAACGGCTTGTAGATGTCTCACAGTAATTGGTCCATCTGCCTTAATGGACGATGAAACATATGATGCTTCTTCTGTTACCATTCCAAGAGCTGACAATGGCAATCCCAAATGGCAACCACTATCTACTCTATCCCGTTCACTGTGGACATTGTAACATTCGATATGTATGACTGGAAAATTTTCGCAACAGAAGTATGACTGCCCATTCATTACCAACACGCTTAAATTATTTACTCATGTACGATACATTCATTAGTTTTATTTTCCCTGGATAATTTTTAGGATTAATCTCTTTTTTTTAAGCAGATATAGTCGTTCTTACGCCGCATATTACGTCAATATACAGGGTGTTTATAAATGAATGGTGCAGTTTTAGAAATTTATAATAAATCTGTTTTTTACCTCTTACGGGAAAATTTACAGCGTAAGCAGCGGAAACTGTCCCAGTTTTGATGGGTTGATCACGGTCCTCCAATAAGTGCATCCTTGGTCACTCGACACAAATCTACACTGTAACCAAATTCTTCCCATACTCTGCGTAGCATGTCTTCTGTGATGTTATGGAGTGCATGCTCTGTCCGACTACACGATCCTTGCGTGTAGTTCACAAGCTCCGACACAAAGAAATAGCAGGAGGTTAAATCCAGTGAACGGCATGGTAAGGGGAAAAGAAAGTTGTCCGCTGTTGCAGCACATCCAAGTCAGCGTTCGTGAAAAACGCGATTAAGAATCTCTCGTGCATTCATTTGAAAATGAGGAGGAGCACCGTCCAGTAGCAAAATGTAATCATCATAAGAGGTGTTCAGCTGGATTAACAGCCAGGTTTCCGACACTTCTCGAAATGAGTTACCTGTCATCGTTTGTTGTTCGAAAAAAACGATCCGTCTACTTTCTCGCACAAAACCGCACTGAAAAACGGTCACTTCTGGAGAGTGACACTGATGCTCTATCAGCGTGTGTGGTTTCTCGCTTCTCCAGATAAACCCACTGTTTTTTTACACCTTGCGAAGTGCATCGAAAGTCACTTTATCGTAGAGGATGAAGCATCCTCTATTTGTAACTGCAGCTGTTCACAAAAGTCAAGCCTTTTCAATTGATCTGCTGATACATGGCCTGTACTAAACCCATTTGTACGGTTTAAAACATAGCCGCTTATGCAACACCTACCACACCGTAATCTTTGCCATAAACAGTTTCCTGCTTACTGTGCTAAGTGACTTGCAAGGACTTCGGTGAAATGGCTTGCGCACTCTTTCGAAATTTGCATCAGACACACGAAGTCGACCCGGACTCTTCCCCTTACAAAGACATCCGGTTTCTACAAAATGTCGTTACTACTTGGCTGTGCTATTCTTGTGTGGTGGATCTATTTTAAACCGTGCACGAAACTTACGATGTACTGTATCCATAGACCTGGACATCCCAGAACGGAGAATACAGAAATACTTCTCCTGTTGAGACGCCATCTTGAAACAGGCGCTACTCCTGTGCATTAAGCATGAAAAGCGACAGCTGGTAGTGCATGAAAAACTTGTATAGTTGCCACTGCTTATGCTGTATGAGTTGCCCACATAAGATACAAATCGTTGTATTATTAGTTTTTAAAACAGCACCATTCATTTTTAAACAACCTGTAAATTCGTATACAGACTAGAATGCCTTATGAAGGACAAACTGTTTTCAGTTTAAGTTTACTCTCTCTTAGACATTTCATGTCATTGATTAGGAGATAGAAAATTTTAATGGCAGCGATGTTCACCACTTTTATTAAAACTAAACTCCGTGCGCACAGGCCTCGGCAGACCCAGTGGTACCTGGTAAAGACAAACTTAACACCCACCAGTGAGTGTAATTTTTTTCTTTTTGATTTGTAATGATGTACATCGTTACTCCCATTGATATATAGTGGCTTATTTGCGAAAAACCTCACAAGCTGTGAATTTGTAGTGAAAATGCGTATCTCCTTCAACAGGTGGAGGAGAACCATATGTTATTCTTACAGCATGTTTTTGAGCAATGAACACTTTGGAATTCAGTCATAAAAGACACACACAAAACCAGTCTGAATTACAGAGGTAGGTGTAATGAAGCGTGCAGATTTCGTCTGGTTCTAGTTTTAGGCAGGCAACTTTGATTTATGAAAACTGTGTTCATTGAATCGATTCCTTGTCTGGTTAACTATCATACACAGACCGCAATCTTATTTATCTTTTATAATGTCTTAATGGTGTTGTAGTTTTTCAACAGTGATGTGTTTGACAGCGACTGCGTAGAGGAGAGGGCTTAGTAGGAATAGGATACCTGACCGGTTACCGTAAACAAGCTTTTCCGTGATACTAATGATTCGCTTCCGATGATTTCCAGAGTTAGTTCAGCAACATGCGTGAGGGCCCTTGCCATGTTTTCGCGTGGAAGCGAAGTAATTATCGATTACAGTGTGCTGTTGTTTGGATGTATTTAACACAAATAGTTCACATTAGCGGTAGTGTCATTGTGCTCCTTCTCCTCTCTACAATTAAGTATCTCACGACGGTTAAAGACCTTGGCCCAAGAGTGCCTACATGGAGCACTTTAACTTGCTCCACCCTTCGAACTCCAGTCATTGCTCGCAGATATTCTGAATGTTTGTATCAAATATCGTAGGACAAAATCCACATTCGAAATAAAGACTCATGTGTCGCAATAATAACTAGAAGCTAATATCAGCATCACAATCGGTTGTACTCTTCAGAATCTGGTTATTCTTGTCTAATAACACAGTCATTATCATAGGTATAGTCTGATATAAATTCACTTATCAACAAGTGATATAATTCCACTTGAAATCCTCGGATTCCTTTTTCTTCTCCAGTCCACGTAATTATTTCTATATGCACGGATTGTGACATAAATGTAAACGTTCCGGCTCTGGTAGACATCACGAGTTTTACTCCTTTTCAAACTCCTAAAATCTAAAACAGAGATGTTAGAATAGGTTCATACAGTAGGCTATATGCCAGGCTGTAATAATATTACTATCGACAGGACGTTTCATTCTACTCTCCCACTCGTTAGCAAGTAATTCCATTGTTCTTCTGTTACAAAATGAAGAGATATTAAGCTAGTTCGTCACTGAATGAATACTAATAAGCCATAAAGAACATTCCATATTAATTGCATAGGGTGACCTAAAATAATGGGTGGACCCCTTGAAACTTTACTCTCTTCCGTTAAAACAGATAAGGGCAATGATTTGAGTGAAATAAACCCCTCCCCCCTCCTCCCCTCCCACCATGAACGATGAATCTTGTTGTCGGTTTGTCAAGTGAATATAGGGTTATAAACACAAAATAAAAAGTGGCTGTGCAAGGGTGTGCTTAATAATGAATAATTAAAGAGGAATGCGAGTAGGGTACGAGTAAGGTACTATCAACAGTATAGTGCAAGCATTATTGTAGTCAAGACAGACACGAAGTCCACACTACCAAAGTAGTACAAGTCTATACTCCAACTAGCTCCGGAGATAATAAAGAGGTTGAAGATATGTATGATCAGATACAAGAAATTATTCAGATTGTTAAGGGAGGTGAAACTTTAATTGCGATGGGGGACTGCAATTCAATAATAGGAACAGGAAGAGAATGAAAAACAGTAGAATAGTTGGTGAATTTGGACTGGGTAAAAGGAAAGAAAGAGGAAGCCGCCTTGTGAAATTTTGCACGGAGCATAATTTAATCGCTATTGTCATCTGGTTTAAGAAACATGAAAGGCGGTTGTATACTTGAAAGAGACATGGAGATACCGGAAGATGTCAGACTATATTACGATTGTTGGACAGAGATTTCTGAACACGATTTTAAGTTGCAACAGATTTCCAAGGATGTATGATGACCCAGACCACCATTTATTTGTTTTGAACTGTATATTAAAACTGAAAACATTGCAAAACGGCACGAAGTTAAGGATACTGGATCTGGATGAGTTGAAAGAAACAGATGTTGAGAGCTTGAAAGGGAGCATTACGCAAGAGTTGAGTAGAACAGGGGAGAGGACTAGGGTAGAAGACAAGTTGGTAGCATTAGCAGATGAAATAGTGAAGGCAGCAGAGGTTCACATAGATACAAAGACAACGCTTAGTAAAAATCCTTGGATGACACAGCAGTTATTGAATGTAATTGATGAAAGGGAAAAACAAAAATACTAGCAAATGAAGGAGGGATATATAAGTGCAAAAACCCCGACTGACAGGAAGTGCAGAATGGCTAAACACGAGTTCTAGAGGATAAATGTAAGGATTTAGATGCACATTTCCGTTGGAGAACATAGATACCGCCTACAGAAAAATTAAAATAGCATTTGGAGACAAGAGAAGCAGTTGTATGAACATGAAGAACTCAGACAGAAAACCAGTCCCAAGCGAAGAAGGAGAAGGCGGAAGGTGATGGAAATACACAGAGGATCTGAACAAGGGAGTTGAATTTGAAGGCAATGTTGTGATTTTTTTTTGTGATATGTTACAATACAGCATCACCGGTCTATTGCGGGCTAACTGTGTTGGTGAGGCAGTAAATTTTTCCACAGAGCAGTGACTGCGTCACTGCAATTCACTTTGGAGGTGTGGCGGGGGGACTTGTAGTCCCGTACCACCCTCTGATGGTGACAGTACTACATGAGTCAGGCAGAAAAATTTTGCCTAACGTGGGCAGGTATGATTGGAAAGTATAGGACGTAGAATGGGGGCTAGTCCCGCCAAAGGATGCGTCCGTGGTGGGCGTGCCAGACCTATCGTTAGCCATGGTCGGAATCCTATTCCTCTAGGATGGTTAGGGGAACCGGATGTCGATGCCAGCGGCGTGGAAGTGTGGTCCCAACGTGGTGTAACCCATAGACAGTGCCCCGCAAGCCATCCACTTTCTCATAGAGCCGCCGCGCGTTGATGCGTATGGTCATCTTTAGGGGGACGATATCCGCTTCCTCGTGAAGAGTGACAATTCTTGTGAGTGGCGGGGCGTGGGGGCTCCAACTGAGCACCTTGTTCTGCAGGCGCTGCAATGTCCGCATCCTGGTGACACTAATCGTGGCCCATGCAGTAGATCCATACGTGAGGGCAGGCAGGATAACTGTTCGGTAAATGCGGAGCTTGGTATGCAGGTTAAGATCCCTACTGCGGAAGAGCGGGTACAAGGCCCTGGTTAGCTTTTGCCCCTTGTTGGTGACATACTCCGCATGACAGTGGAAGAGCAACTTGTGGTCAATCTGGACCCCGAGATAGGTGCTTGTCGGCGACCAGGGCACCTGCACTCCTGCAATCGAGATATTGCGGCGGAGGACTGGGCGCCGTTTCGTGAAGTAAACTGGCGTAGTTTTGGCGGCATTGAGAGCTACTTTGTTTGTCCGGCACCAGGTGATAGTGGCGTCCACCTGTCGCTGGAGGCGGGCGACGATGGCGTCAGTAATGCGGCCAGTGGTGTATAGTGCTGTGTCGTCAGCGTATTGTGCAAGGTGGCACTCGGGGATGACCGGCATATCATTGACATAGATATTAAAAAGGATGGGAGATAGCACCGATCCTTGCGGAGTGCCTGCCGACAATTGGCGAATGCCAGAACGCATTCCCCGTTGAGCCACTAGGAAAGTCCTACCACGGAGGAAGTCATCCACGATCTTGACATAAATATCTGGTATAGCGGTCTGTGTCAGCATCTTGTGTACGAGGTTGTCTTGCCAGATCTTGTCGTAGGCGTTTTGTGAATGTGGAAGGGGCCTTAGATAAAGATGAGATGGAGATATGATGGGACGTTTAGTGTCAGAACGCAGTTTACAGTGTTAATGTTGCCCGAAAATTTTAAAAGAATGGATTGTCTGGAGTATGAATTTGTTCATTTATGATGGTTAAGGTGATTTATACTTATGGTCAAAAATTTCTAATTGATCGAGAGTGTCCATCTTAATGGTCTTGTCATCAGTGTGCACCGGATACGGAAGAAGTTTCATTAAGCCGATAACATATTAAGCTTTGATGTCTATTTCATAAGCAGTATCAAACTAGTAACAGTGAACGCGTTAAATGCAATTTCTGTATTTGTAGAAGAAATGTCATTTTGAACCATAATTTTGTAGACATTTTAGGCAGCATATGTTACTATAGTAATAAGGAATGTGATTTAATCGTTCAAGATCAATGTGTAACTTTCGAAGATACAAGTTGTTGCCAAAGAAAGACAGCTGAAATACAAAATCATTGAGCATTATCTTAGTTTCTCGTTTGTTTATGTGCTGTAAGTCATGTTGCGTCGTATGGCAAAGTCTGCCGATACCTGGCAATCGACTTCCAAGCACACCGTCAATGGATGTACGAGTACAAATCGCAGACACATGGTTGACGACATACGGAAGTTTGGGTTTGGCCCCAAGTCATGCACGGATAGCCAAATGGTTAGGCAAGCTCGCCATAAGCGGTAAATCCGAGTTCAGGTCCCGATCCCGCACGAATTTTCATTGCCTTCATTCCTTTCTACAACTGAGGGTTGTCCTTATTCGCAGTTGCGAATTAATTTAAAGTAAGTTTGCGTACTGTAACTTAATTAACATAAACAATAATTTATGTAGCAGTTTGTGCACAAAGAGTAATCCTAATGAATCTTATGAGAGTAAGTAATGGCATCAAGGAGAACTTATTATTTTATGATGTCAATAACTCCAGATACATCACCACCTTCAGTACTAACTTATTCAGGTCTTTTTCTCAATCTATCAAATTTACAAGTATATAACCGAAAGAAATAAGAGACAGTTCGTGATGGTCAGTGCTAGCCTGAAAATCAACCACGGCAGCCACGGACATCTTTATGGGTTCCATCTCCGTTTCCTTTCTTTTCTGTCTCTCTCTCTCTCTCTTTTTATTATTATTTTTTTCATCAGTCTTCTGTCTTATTTGATACGGCCTGAAACGAATTCCTCTCCGCTGCCAACCTTTTTGTCTCACATTAGCACCTGCACCCTACATCCTCAATTCTTTGTTGGCTGTGTTCCCCTAATGTCTTAATCCATGTCTTTTCATTCTGTCCCATCTTCCTGTTAGTGTTTTCCATACGTAACTTTCCTCGCCTGTTCTGCGGAGAACCTTCTCATTTCTTACCTCATTACTCGACCTAATTTTCAACATTCTACCGTAGCACCACATCTCCAAGGCTTTGAGCCTCTTCTGTTCTGGTTTTCTCACGATCAGCGGCACACTTCCATAAAAGGGTCTGCTTCAAACGTACATAATCGGGAATTTCTTCCTCCAGTTAAGACCCAAGTACGAGATACGCTTGGCCAGGAATGCATTTTGCAGCATTAATCGGCTTTTTATGTCCTCTTTGGTCCGTCGTTTAGAGGTTACGTTGCAGCCTAGGTAGTATAATTCCTCAACTTCATCTACTTCGTGATCCCCAATTGTTAAGTTTCTAGTCGTTCTGCTTTCTGCTAATCCTCATTACTTTCGTCTTCCTTCGATTTGCTCTAAACTCATTTTCTGTACATTAGATTGTTCATTCCTTTTAAACTTCCACGAATCCTTCTTCACTTTTACTCAGAATAGCAATGTCATCTGCGTATCTTATTATGGTACCCTTTAAAGGTGAATTTTAATCCCACTCTTGAACTTTTGTTTTATTTATCTCATTGCCTCTTCAGTGTAACGAATGAACAGTAGCGATGAAAGACTACCTCCCTGTCTTACACACTTTTTAATTCTACCACTTCGTTCTTGATCATCTACTCTCACTGTTCCCTCTTGGTTCTTGTACATATTGAATATTAGCCGAATTCCCTATAGCTCCCCATATTTTCCTCACCACTTCGAACATCCTGCACCATTTACATTGTCGAATGCTTTTTCACTAATCGTATGACAGTTGATTTTTCTTCTGTGTCGCTTCCGCTGATTTTTCTTCAGTCTCGTCTCCATTCTCAACCACAACGTGAGAACTGTCTCCCTGGTGCATTTACATTTCATAAAGGCTGACCGATCGTCACCTGACAGATCCCCCTTTATCTTTGCCATTCTTCCGTATGTTATTCCTGTCAGCAACTGATAGTGCGATAATGTTCGCATTTATCGGCTCTTGCTGTCTTCGAGATTGTGTGGTTGATACTTTCACGAAATTCTGATAGTTTAGGGCCAGTCTCACACATTCTACCCAAACCTGAATAGTCGTTTTGCTGCCACTTTTACCAATGATTTTTGAAACACCGATGAAATGCTATCTATCCCTTCCGCTTTATTTGAGCTTAAGTCTTCCAAAATCCTTTTAAATTCTGATTATAATACTGGAATCCAATATGCTACTCTTTCGACTCTTGTTCGTTCTTCCTTCACGTCATCACCTTGACTGTCTGCATTTAACTGGCATCAGTCTTGTGTGCTCTGCTGTCGAGTACTGTGCACCTGTCTGGTTGGAAAGTGTACATGTGACGAAGGTAGACACAAATCTGAACGACACAATGCGCTGCACTACTGGTTGTATCAAATCAACCCCATGCCACCTATTACCTGTATTGAATCACATCCCTCCACCTCACTTACGGCGAAAACCAGCTCTACTGAGGGAAGCCAAGAAAATCTCTGTACCACCTTCTCTACCACTGCACCAGGAATTCCGTCATCCGCCACAGCAACGATTGCGATCAAGAGGACCAGCAAGTGACTCCAGGACAACTCATCGAAGATAGTTTTGACCTAATTGAAAGCTGGAAACATGAATGGTCAACAAAATCATTAGGAACAAGAGCCCATCACCTTGAACCCACAATGAAGCCAAAACGTTATTACCTACCGTGAAACATCTGTTGCCGCCTCAACATGTTAAGGACAGGATTGTTATAGCTACTTCAGGTACAAATGGGGCTGGATCAGTTCACCAGTGTGTGAATGTACTCAAGAAGAGCAGACAAATGAACATCTAGACAAATGCTCTCCAGTTCATTTATACCCTGAAATTCCCGACAACATGTCCACTCTCACAACCATCGAAATTAATTGGTTGAAAAACACGGATTTTAGGGTTTAATCTTCTCTTATATCGCATGTATATTGTATAAAATCACTTGCTTTATATGAACTGTATATTGTACAAAATCACAATACGAAAAAAAAAAAAAAATCTGGCCAGTCTCCCCACACGTAGAGGCCATCAGTGGACTCTTTCCACATATCTGCTCTTCCCTTAACCGTAAATTCCCATCACTCTCACAACCATCTAAATTAAATGGTTGAAAAACACGGATTTTAGGGTTCAATCTTCTCTTATATCGCACGTACATTGTATCAAATCACTTGTCTCATATGAACTGTATATTGTACAAAATCACAATATGAAAAAAAAAATCTGGCCATTCCTCCCACTCGTAGAGGCAATCAGTGCACTCTTTCCACATATCTGCTCTTCCCTTAACCGTAATTCCCATCACTCTTACAACCATCCAAATTTATTGGTTGAAAAACACGGATTTTAGGGTTTAATCTTCTCTTATATCGGATGTATATTGTATAAAATCACTTGTCTTATATGAACTGTATATTGTACAATATCACAATACGAAAAAAAAAAAAATCTGGCCAGTCTTCCCACTCGTAGATGCCGTCAGTGCACTCTTTCCACATATCTGCTCTTCCCTTAACCGTAATTCCCATCACTCTTACAACCATCCAAATTTATTGGTTGAAAAACACGGATTTTAGGGTTTAATCTTCTCTTATATCGGATGTATATTGTATAAAATCACTTGTCTTATATGAACTGTATATTGTACAATATCACAATACGAAAAAAAAAAAAATCTGGCCAGTCTTCCCACTCGTAGATGCCGTCAGTGCACTCTTTCCACATATCTGCTCTTCCCTTAACCGTAAATTCCCATCACTCTCACAACCATCTAAATTAATTGGTTGAAACTCACGGATTTTAGGGTTCAATCTTCTCTTATATCGCATGTATATTGTATAAAATCACTTGTCTTATATGAACTGTATATTGTACAAAATCACTATACGAAAAAGAAAAAAATCTGGCAAGTCTCCCCACACGTAGTGGCCATCAATGCACTCTTTCCACATATCTGCTCTTCCATTAACTGTTAATTCTCACCACTCTCACAACCATATAAATTACTTGGTTGAAAAACACGGATTTTAGGGTTTAATCTTCTGTTATATCGCATGTATATTGTATAAAATCACTTGTCTTTAATGAACTGTATACTTTACAAAATCACAATACGAAAAAAAAAAAAAACCAGGCAAGTCTTCCACTCGTAGAGACCATCAGTGCATTCTTTCCACATATCTGCTGTTCCCTTAACCGTAAATTCCCATCACTCTCACAACCATCTAAATTAATTGGTTGAAAAACACGGATTTTAGGGTTTAATATTCTCTTATATCGCATGAATTATGTATAAAATCACTTGACCTATACACTCCTGGAAATTGAAATAAGAACACCGTGAATTCATTGTCCCAGGAAGGGGAAACTTTATTGACACATTCCTGGGGTCAGATACATCACATGATCACACTGACAGAACCGCTGGCACATAGACACAGACAACAGAGCATGCACAATGTCGGCACTAGTACAGTGTATATCCACCTTTCGCAGCAATGCAGGCTGCTATTCTCCCATGGAGACGATCGTAGAGATGCTGGATGTAGTCCTGTGGAACGGCTTGCCATGCCATTTCCACCTATCGCCTCAGTTGGACCAGCGTTTCTTGCTGGACGTGCAGGCCGCGTGAGACGACGCTTCATCCAGTCCCAAACATGCTCAATGGGGGACAGATCCGGAGATCTTGCTGGCCAGGGTAGTTGACTTACACCTTCTAGAGCACGTTGGGTGGCACGGGATACATGCGGACGTGCATTGTCCTGTTGGAACAGCAAGTTCCCTTTCCGGTCTAGGAATGGAAGAACGATGGGTTCGATGACGGTTTGGATGTACCGTGCACTATTCAGTGTCCCCTCGACGATCACAAGTGGTGTACGGCCAGTGTAGGAGATCGCTCCCCACACCATGATGCCGGGTACCGCGGTTCCTGGTGTGTCCGCTGTGCCGTGCGTGTGATCATTGCTTGTACAGCCCTCTCGCAGTGACCGGAGCAAGTATGGTGGGTCTGACACACCGGTGTCAATGTGTTCTTTTTTCCAATTCCAGGAGTGTATATTAACTGTATATTGTTCAAAATCACAATACGAAAAAAAAAATATCTGGCAAGTCATGCCACTCGTAGAGGACATTAGTGCACCCTTTTCACATATCTGCTCTTCCCTTAACCGTAAATTCCCATCACTCTCACAACCATCTAAATTAATTGGTTGAAAAACACGGATTGTAGGGTTTAATCTTCTCTTATATAGCATATATATTGTTTCAAATCACTTGTCTTATATGAACTGTATATTGTACAAAATCACAATTCGAAAAAACAAATCTCGCCATTCCTCCCACTCGTAGAGGCTATCAGTGCACTCTTTCCACATATCTGCTGTTCCCTTAACCGTCATTTCCATGACTCTTACAACCATCTAAAGTAATTGGTTAAAAACACGGATTTTAGGGTTTAATCTTCAATTATATCGCATGTATATTCTATAAAATCACTTGTCTTATATGAACTGTATATTGTACAAAATTACAATACGAAAAAAAAAAGTCTGGCAAGCCTTCCCACTCGTAGAGGCCTTTAGTGCACTCTTTCCACATATCTGCTCTTCCCTTAACCGTAAATTCCCATCACTCTCACAACCATCTAAATTAATTGGTTGAAAAACACGGATTTTAAGGTTTAATCTTCTTTTATGTCGCATGTATATTGGATAAAATCACTTGTCCTATATGAACTGTATATTGTACAAAATCACAATACGAAAAAAAAAAATCTGACCAGTCTTCCCAGTCATAGAGGCCATCAGTGCACACTTTCTACATATCTGCTCATCCCTTAACCGTAAATTCCCATCACTCTCACAACCATCTAAATTAATTGGTTGAAAAACACGGATTTTAAGGTTTAATCTTCTCTTATATCGCATGTATATTGTATCAAATCACTTGTCTCAAATGAACTGTATAGTGCACAAAATCACAATACGAAAAAAACAAAAATCTGGCCATTCCTCCCACTCGTAGAGGCCATCAGTGCACTCTTTCCACATATCTGGTCTTCCCTTAACCGTAATTCCCATCACTCTTACAACCATCTAAATTTATTCGTTAAAAAACACGGATTTTAAGGTTTAATCTTCTCTTATACCGCATGTATATTGTATAAAATCACGTGTCTTATATGAACTGTATATTTTTCAAAATCACAATACGAAAAAAAAAAAAAAAAAAAAAAACTGGCAAGTCTTCCCACTCGTAGAGGCCATCAGTGCACTCTTTCCACATATCTGCTCTTCCGTTAACCATAAATTCCCATCACTCTCACAACCATATAAATATATTGGTTGAAAAACATGGAGATTAGGGTTTAATCTTCTCTTATATCGCTTGTATATTGTATAAAATCACTTGTCTTATATGAACTGTATATTGTACAAAATCACATTTCGAATAAAAAAAAAGTCTCGCCAGTCTTCCCACTCGTAGAGGCCATCAGTACACACTTTTCACATATCTGCTCTTCCCTTAACCGTAAATTCCCGACACTCTCACAACCATCTAAATTAATTGGTTGAAAAACACGGATTTTTGGGTTTAATCCTCTCTTATATCGCATGTATATTGTATAAAATCACTTGCTTTATATGAACTGTATGTTGTAAAAAACCACAATACAAAAAACAAAATATCTGGCCTGTCTTCCCAGTCGTAGAGGCCATCAGTGCACACTTTCCACATATCTGCTCTTCCCTTAACCGTAAATTACCCATCACTCTCACAACCAAATAAATTAATTGGTTGAAAAACACGGATTTTAGGGTTTTATCTTCCCTTATATCGCATGTATATTGTATAAAATCACTTGTCTTATATGAACTGTATATTGTGCAAATTCACAATATGAAAAAAAAAAAATCTGGAAAGTCTCCACACTCGTAGAGGCCATCAGTGCACTCTTTCCACATATCTGCTCTTCGCTTAACCGTAAACTCCCACGACTCTCGCAACCATATAAATTAATTAGTTGAAAAACACGGATTTTAGGGTTTAATCTTCTGTTATACCACATCTATATTGTATAAAATCACGTGTCTTATATGAACTGTATATTGTACTAAATCACAATAAAAAAAAAACGAGTCTGACAAGTCTTCCCACTCGTAGAGGCCATCACTGCACTCTTTCCAAATATCTGCTACTCCCTGAACCGTAATTCCCATCACTCTTTCAACCATCTAAATTAATTGGTTGAAAAACTCGGATCTTAGGGTTTAATCTTCTCTTATATCGCATGTATATTGTATAGAATCACTTGTCTTATATGAACTGTATATTGTACAAAATCACAACAAGAAAAAAAAAAAATCTGGCCAGTCTTCCCACTCATAGAGGCCATCAGTGCACTCTGTCCACATATCTCCTCTTCCCTTAACTGTAATTCCCATCACTCTCACAACCATCTACATTAATTGGTTGAAAAACACGGATTTTAGGGTTTAATCTTCTCTTATATCGCATGAATATTGTATAAAATCACTTGTCTTATATGAACTGTATATTGTACAAATTCACAATATAAAAAAAAAAAAATCTGGAAAGTCTCCACACTCGTAGAGGCCATCAGTGCACTCTTTCCACATATCTGCTCTTCCCTTAGCCGTAAGTTCCCACGACTCTCGCAACCATATAAATTAATTGGTTGAAAAACATGGATTTTAGGATTTAATCTTCTGTTATACCGCATGTATATTGTATAAAAGCACCTGTCTTATAAGAACTGTATATTTTACAAAATCACAATACGAAAAAAAAAAAAACTGGCAAGTCTTCCCACTCGTAGAGGCCATCAGTGCACTCTTTCCACATATGTGCTCTTCCCTTAACCATAAATTCCCATCACTGTCACAACCATATAAATTTATTCTTTGAAGAACACGGATTTTAGGGTTTAATCTTCTCTTATATCGCATGTATATTGTATAAAATCACTTGCCTTAAATGAACTGTATATTGTACAAAATCACAATACGAAAAAAAAAAAAAATCTCGTCAGTCTGGCAAGTCTTTCCACACGTAGAGGCCATCAGTGCACCCTTTCCACATATCTGCTCTTCCCCTAACCGTAAACTCCCATCACTCTCACAACCATCTAAATTATTTGGTTGAAGAACACGTATTTTAGAGTTTAATCTTCTCTTATATCGCATGTATAATGTATAAAATCACGTTTTTATATGAACGGTATGTTGTAAAAAACCGCAATACAAAAAAAAAATCTGGCCTGTTTTCCCAGTCGTAGATGCCATCAGTGCACACTTTCCACATATCTGCTCCTCCCTTAACGGTAAATTCCCATCACTCTCACAACCATCTAAATTAATTGGTTGAAAAACACGGATTTTAGGGTTTAATCTTCTCTTATATCGCCTGTATATTGTATAAAATCACTTGTCTTATATGATCTGTATATTGTACAAAATCACAATACGAAAAAAAAAAATCTGGCAAGTCTTTCCACACGTAGAGGCCATCAGTGCACCCTTTCCACATATCTGCTCTTCCCTTAACCGTGAATTCCCATCACTCTCACAACCATCAAAATTAACTGGATGGAACACACAGATTTTAGGGTTTAATCTTCTCTTATATCGCATGTATATTGTATAAAATCTCTTGTCTTATATGAACTGTATATTGTACAAAATCACAATACGAAAAAAAAAAAAAAATCTGGCAAGTCTTCCGACTCGTAGAGGCCGTCAGTGCACTCTGTCCACATATCTGCTCTTCCCTTAAGCATAATTCCCATTACACTCACAATCATCTATATTAATAGGTTGAAAAACACGGATTTTAGGGTTTAATCTTCTCTTATATCGCATTTATATTGTATAAAATCACTTGTCTTAAATGAACTGAATATTGTACAAAATCACAATACGAAAAAAAAGAAATCAGGCAAGTCTTCCCACACGTAGAGGCCATCAGTGCACCCTTTCCACATATCTGCTCTTCCCTTAACCGTAAATACCCATCACTCTCACAACCATCTAATTTAATTGGTTGAAAAACATGGCTTTTAGGGTTAATCTTCTCTTATATCGCATGTATATTGTATAAAATCACTTTTCTTATATGAACTGTATATTATACTAAATCACAATACGAAAAAAAAAATCTGGCCAGTCTTCCCACTCGTAGAGGCCATCAGTGCACTCCTTCCAAATATCTGCTCTTCCCTTAACCGTAATTCCCATCACTCTTACAACCATCTAAATTAACTGGTTGAAAAACACAGATTTTAGGGTTTAATCTTCCTTATATCGCATGTATATTGTATAAAATCACTTGTCTTATATGAACTGTATATTTTACAAAATCACAAAACGGAAAAAAAAAAAAAAATTGGCAAGTCTTACCACTCGTAGAGGCCATCAGTGCACTCTTTCCAAAAATCTGCTCTTCCCTTAACCGTAATTCCCATCACTCTTACAACCATCTAAATTAATTGGTTGAAAAACACAGATTTTAGGGTTTAATCTTCTCTTATATCGCATGTATATTGTATAAAATCACTTGTCTTATATGAACTGTATATTGTACAAAATCACAATACGAAAAAAAAAAAATCTGGCCAGTCTTCCCACTCGTAGAGGCCATCAGTGCACTCCTTCCAAATATCTGCTCTTCCCTTAACCGTAATTCCCATCACTCTTACAACCATCTAAATTAACTGGTTGAAAAACACAGATTTTAGGGTTTAATCTTCCTTATATCGCATGTATATTGTATAAAATCACTTGTCTTATATGAACTGTATATTTTACAAAATCACAAAACGGAAAAAAAAAAAAAAAATTGGCAAGTCTTACCACTCATAGAGGCCATCAGTACACTCTGTCCACATATCTCCACTTCCCTTAACTGTAATTCCCATCACTCTCACAACCATCTACATTAATTGGTTGAAAAACACGGATTTTAGGGTTTAATCTTCTCTTATAGCGCATGAATATTGTATAAAATCACTTGTCTTATATGAACTGTATATTGTACAAATTCACAATATAAAAAAAAAAAATCTGGAAAGTCTCCACACTCGTAGAGGCCATCAGTGCACCCTTTCCACATATCTGCTCTTCCCTTAGCCGTAAATTCCCACGACTCTCGCAACCATATAAATTAATTGGTTGAAAAACATGGCTTTTAGGGTTAATCTTCTCTTATATCGCATGTATAGTGTATAAAATCACTTTTTTATATGAACTGTATGTTGTAAAAAACCACAATACAAAAAAGAATCTGGCCTGTTTTCCCAGTCGTAGAGGCCATCGGTGCACACTTTCCACATATCTGCTCTTCCCTTAATCGTAAATACTCATCACTCTCACAACCATCTAAATTAATTGGTTGAAAAACACGGCTTTTAGGGTTAATCTTCTCTTATATAGCATGTATATTGTATAAAATCACTTGTCTTATATGAACTGTATATTATACAATATCACAATACGAAAAAAAAAATCTGGCCAGTCTTTCCACTCGTAGAGGCCATCATTGCACTCTTTCCACATATCTGCTCTTCCCTTAACCGTAATTTCCCATCACTCTCACAACCATCAAAATTAATTGGTTGAAACACACGGATTTTAGGGTTTAATCTTCTCTTATATCGCATGTATATTGTATAAAATCACTTGTCTTATATGAACAGTATATTGTACTAAATCACAATAAAAAAAAAAAAAGAAAATCTGGCCTGTCTTCCACTCGTAGAGGCCATCAGTGCACTCTTTCCAAAAATCTGCTCTTCTCTTAACCGTAATTCCCATCACTCTTACAACCATCAAAATTAATTGGTTGAAAAACACACATTTTAGGGTTTAATCTTCTCTTATATCGCATGTATATTGTATAAAATCACTTGTCTTATAAGAACTGTATATTTTACAAAATCACAAAACGAAAAAAAAAAAATTGGCAAGTCTTCCCACTCGTAGAGGCCATCAGTGCACTCTTTCCACATATCTGCTCTTCCCTTAACCATAAATTCCCATCACTCTCACAACCATATAAATTTATTGGTTGAAGAACACGGATTTTAGGGTTTAATCTTCTCTTATATCGCATGTGTATTGTATAAAATCACTTGCCTTAAATGAACTGTATATTGTACAAAATCACAATACGAATTAAAAAAATTAATCTCGTCAGTCTTCCCACTCGTAGAGGCCGTCAGTAAACTCTTTCCACATATCTGGTCTTCCCTTAACCGTAAATTCCCATCACTCTCACAACCATCTAAATTAATTGGTTGAAAAACACGTATTTTAGGGTTTATTTTTCTCTTATATCGCATGTATAGTGTATAAAATCACTTTTTTATATGAACTGTATGTTGTAAAATACCACAATACAAAAAAAAAATCTGGCCTGTTTTCCCAGTCGTAGAGGAAATCAGTGCACACTTTCCACATATCTGCTCTTCCCTTAATCGTAAATACCCATCACTCTCACAACCATGTAATTTAATTGGATGAAAAACACGGCTTTTAGGGTTAATCTTCTCTTATATCGCATGTATATTGTATAAAATCACTTGTCTTATATGAACTGTATATTATACAAAATCACAATACGAAAAAAAAATCTGGCCAGTCTTCCCACTCGTAGACGGCATCAGTGCACTCTTTCCACATATCTGCTCCTCCCTTAACCGTAAATTCCCATCACTCTCACAACCATCTGAATTAATTGGTTGAAAAACACGGATTTTACGGTTTAATCTTCTCTTATATCGCGTGCATATTGTATAAAATCACTTGTCTTATATGATCTGTATATTGTACTAAATCACAATACGAAAAAAAAAAAAAAACTGGCAAGTCTTTCCAGACGTAGTAGCCATCAGTGCACTCTTTCCACATATCTGCTCTTCCCTTAACCGTAAATTCCCATCACTCTCACAACCATCAAAATTAATTGGTTTAAACACACGGATTTTAGGGCTTAATCTTCTCTTATATCGCATGTATATTGTATAAAATCACTTGTCTTATATGAACTGTATATTGTACGAAATCACAATAGAAAAAAAAAGAGAAATCTGGCCAGTCTTCCCACTCATAGAGGCCATTAGTGCACTCTTTCCACATATCTGCTCTTCCCTTAACCGTACATTCCCATCACTCTCACAACCATCTAAATTAATTCGTTGAAAAACACGTATTTTAGGGTTTAATCTTCTCTTATATCGCATGTATAGTGTATAAAATCACTTTTTTATATGAACTGTATGTTGTAAAAAACCACAATACAAAAAAGAATCTGGTCTGTTTTCCCAGTCGTAGAGGCCATCGGTGCACACTTTCCACATATCTGCTCTTCCCTTAATCGTAAATACCCATCACTCTCACAACCATCTAATTTAATTGGTTGAAAAACACGGCTTTTAGGGTTAATCTTCTCTTAAATCGCATGTATATTGTATAAAATCACTTGTCTTATATGAAGTGTATATTATACAAAATCACAATACGAAAAAAAAAATCTGGCCAGTCTTCCCACACGTAGAGGCCATCAGTGCACTCTTTCCACATATCTGCTCCTCCCTTAACCGTAAATTCCCATCACTCTCACAACCATCAAAATTAATTGGTTGAAACACACGGATTTCAGGGTTTAATCTTCTCTTATATCGCATGTATATTGTATAAAATCACTTGTCTTATATGAACTGAATATTGTACTAAATCACAATACAAAAAAAAAGAAATACCTGGCCATTCTTGCCATTCGTAGAGGCCATCAGTGCACTCTTACAAATATCTGCTCTTCCCTTAACCGTAATTCCCAACACTCTTACAACAATCTATATTAATTAGTTAAAAACACGGATTTTATGGTTTAATCTTCTCTTATATCGCATGTATATTGTATAAAATCACTTGTCTTATATAAACTGTATGTTGTAAAAAACCACAATACAAAAAAAGAATCTGGCCTGTCTTCCCACTCGTAGAGGCCATCAGTGCACTCTTTCCAAATATCTGCTCTTCCCTTAACCGTAATACTCGTCACTCTTCCAACCATCTAAATTAATTGGTTGAAAAACACAGTTTTTAGGGTTTAATCTTCTCTTCTATCGCATGTATATTGTATAAAATCACTTGTCTTATATGAACTGTATATTGTACAAAATCACAATACGAAAAAAAAAAAAAAAAATCTGGCCAGTCTTCCGACTCGTAGAGGCCGTCAGTGCACTCTGTCCACATATCTGCTATTCCCTTAAGCATAATTCCCATCACACTCACAATTATCTATATTAATAGGTTGAAAATCACGAATTTTAGGGATTAATCTTCTCTTATATCGCATTTATATTGCATAACATCACTTCCCTAAATGAACTGTATATTGTACAAAATCACAATACAAAAAAAAAAAAAAAAACCTTGCAAGTCTTCCCACTCGTAGAGGCCATCAGTGCACTCTTTCCACATATCTGCTCTTCCCCTAACCATAAATTCCCATCACTCTCACAACCATATAAATTTATTGTTTGAGGAACACGGATTGTAGGGTTTAATCTTCTCTTATATCGCATGTATATTGTATAAAATCACTTGCCTTAAATGAACTGTATATTGTACAAAATCACAATACGAATAAAAAAAAAATCTCGTCAGTCTTCCCACTCGTAGAGGCCGTCAGTGCACTCTTTCCACATATCTG